>NC_079189.1:271616827-271806827 GCF_029499605.1 Hyla sarda | reverse complement strand
AATTACTCCCTTGCTGCCCTGTATAGTATAAGGGAGTAAGTATGTGTGTTGGGGGGAAAGTGTAGAGGGATTGGGTGGTGGTGGGTAGGTGGGTAATTTCCCCACTCCTATCAGATAGTGGCCCCAGTAAGTAGGTAGGGAATTCCCCCTATAAAGTATATTTCCCCATTAGGTCAGTAATGCCCTAGTAGGTAGATAGTAGGTTATGCCCCCAGTGGGTAGGTTATGCCCGAAAGGTAGGTTGTAAGTAATGACCCAAACGGGTCGACAGTAGGTAATGCCCCAGTAAGTAGTGCCCCAAGGTAGGTAGTGCTCCCAGGTAGGTAATGTGCCCAGTAGATAGTGCCGCCGCCCCCCCCCCCCCCCCCGGTAGATAATTCTCTTAGTAGGTAGGTCCCTCAATAGGTAGTGACCTAGGTATGTAATGCCCCCAGTAGATAGTGTCCCTAGGTAGATCATGCCTCCAGATATATCAGTGTGGTATCTCTAGCTGTTGCAAAACTAGAACTCCCAGCATGTCTGGACAGCCAAAGTCATGCTGGGAGTTGTAGTTTTACAACAGCTGGAGGCCCATTGGTCGGGAATCACTGAGATATGAGATAGATATAGCTAGCTATGAGCTAGCTAGCTATGAGCGAGATCGAGATAAAGAGCTCGAGATAAAGAGCTCGAGATAAAGAGCTCGAGATAAAGAGCTCGAGATAAAGAGCTCGAGATAAAGAGCTCGAGATAAAGAGCTCGAGATAAAGAGCTCGAGATAAAGAGCTCGAGATAAAGAGCTCGAGATAAAGAGCTCGAGATAAAGAGCTCGAGATAAAGAGCTCGAGATAAAGAGCTCGAGATAAAGAGCTCGAGATAAAGAGCTCGAGATAAAGAGCTCGAGATAAAGAGCTCGAGATAAAGAGCTCGAGATAAAGAGCTCGAGATAAAGAGCTCGAGATAAAGAGCTCGAGATAAAGAGCTCGAGATAAAGAGCTCGATCAGTGTTTCTCAACCAGGGTTCCACCAGCTGTTGCAAAATTACAGCTCCCAGTATGCCTGGACAGCCAAAAGCATGCTGGGAGTTGTAGTTTTGCAACAGCTGGGGGCACCCTTTTCAGATAACATTGAGAAATCACCCACTGACCCCTAAACAGTAATTTGTCCCCTTCCCTCTTCCCCCTAGAAAGTTACCTTATTGATGGGTGGCCTCAGCGTGGGCGGTTGTCGGAATCCTCAGTGGAGCAGGAAGCAAAGCATGCCCCTGCTCCAATAGGGCTGCAGCCTGCACGCAGAGGAGTGTGGGAGGAAGGGGAGGAGGAGCATCTCTCTGCTCTCGTCCCAGAGAGTCAGTGCAGCCGCAGCCCGGGCCCCTGCACTGATATTAAAGGGCTGCAGGCTGAAAATTTTTAAAGAAAGTGGTGCCGCAGCGGCGGGCCCCCCGTCTCAGGCTGGAGGTCCCACCATCAGTCCAGCCTTTCTGTGCTGCGCTCGCTGCAGGGGGGACAGCAGGGGCCCGTGCCCTCCTGGGAACTCTGGTCCCTTACTGGAGTACTGGCTGTATCCACCCTTATGGCGGCCCTGCAGACAGTTCCTAAAATGGACAGGAGGTCAGCAGAGAGCACTGTGGTCATGACATCAGAGAAATCCAAAAAGAAAAGCATTTCCACAGCCCATAAAATGTATTGGAAGGATTAAGATTATTTAATAGAAGTAATTTACAAATCTGTTTAACTTTCTGGCCCCAGCTGATAAAAAAAAAAAAAAGTTTTCCACGGGAGTACCCCTTTAACATGAAACTTGGCACACGTTACTTGTATGTCAACAACAAGCATAGGATAGGTCATTTACCCCTTACTCATCCCAATTTGCCAGGGGCGGGGTTTTTGTTTAAAGTCCCATACAAGTCTATGGGAAATATAGGTTACTGCATAACTTCCAAACGGCAGAAGATATTTCAATAATACTTGGTAACATATTATTTATATGTCCACTTAAAATATAGGATAGTTTATTTTACTACCCCCATTTGTGAGGGTCAGGGTTTTTGTTTAAAGTCCCATGCAAATCAACGGGAAGCGTATGTTTCCACATAACTTCTGTACGGCTGGAGATATTTCAATACCTGGTACACATATTACGGGTCGGGATAGGAGGAGGTTGGGATATGACAACAATATATGGGGACGGGATATGAAGTCAAAAGGAAGGAAGGAAAAACGTGCAACGCTGGGTACTCCGCTAGTAGGAAGGTAAATGCCACCCTTACTTACACGAGGAAGCACTTTGAAGCTTTATTGCTTCCTTGGTCCAAAAGATATTTAATCCTGGGTCTCCCACTTGTCATGTCCCATGGAGCATATATTACTGTTTATCTTTTTCTATTGTTGTTAAGGATCCTGTGATCCTATTGTGGCTTGTTTGTCTCAATATTTAATACATGTGAATGTGTTTTATAATTTCATTGGTTTACTCTATTGTACATATTTCTTTATGCAAACTTTAATAAAATAAAATCTTAAACTACAAGATGCATAATACAGGTTAGTCATATCATACCTTAAAAGAACTTACATTATTTGCGCTAGCTACATGAGAAATCCTCCTCTTTTGACCGGGAATTAAGGTATTACTTTCTTGTGATTTATTTTCTCTCTCACTCATCTAAAAAAAAAAAAAAAAATTATATGAAAAAATTTATATAAAAGACTGTTGTAGGTAATTTAATAACATTATTTCAAACATGCTAAAAAGCATTACATATTATATATAAATTTAACTAAACATTTTTATTTTTCAAAAATATTTTCATTTTTCCACATACAACACAGTAAAAGTATTTTCTAAAATGCAACCAGTTCTAAAAAGGGGATGTGCCATCTGATAAATACTTGTGGGGGTGTCTAACTCCAGGGACCCCCTGCATTTGGAAACAAGGATTTAAATCTCCTATTCGAGCATGCACACTTCCCTTGATTAATGAATGATGCAGCAGCGTGCATATGCAACCAACCATTCCATTCTAACAAGAGACTTGGGTACTCATTCTCAAGATCAAAGGGGAAGGGGCTCAGACCTCCGCAATCAGTTAATTATATCCAACTTTATCAGATGTAAAGCCCCATATTATGATCATGATTAAACCCATCAAAAAAAAATACAGTAAACCAGGAAAATGTATTGTTGTATTGTAGCTCAAGATGTAATGGAACCATGGTTCACTTCAGGACTAAGATACCAATTTACATTAAAGATGACAACGGGGGGCATGGCATGGCGCTGACTGGAATGGGCGCACACTAGCTCTGCTCCTGCTCCTATGGCCATTCTTTTGCCTCTAACTACAGGTGACCTGGCCCTGCATACAGCCTGCGCTCCCGATCCCAGGGACCTCCCTTTGCTGCATGCCGCAGAAGCTCCCACCTCACCTCCTCCCTCACTGTTGCCTGCTGCGGATCACTTGCGGCAGCCATCCCGGGATCAGCCTCCTCCTGCAGCGGTTCTCCCTTGGCTGGGTGTGGTTGAGGGGTTGCCGGCGCACGCAGCTGCTACTGAGTTCCCGGCTCTCCTGGCCCCTGCAGCCACTCCAGACTCTGCACAACACCCGGGCCAGGCGATGAGTGATTCTTCTGGCCTGTTGGCAAGGTACCCTGATCCCCTGGCTTCTGACTTGTGCCCTTCCAAGTAAGAAGCCCGCACTTCTCCCTCTGCCTGCATGAACAGGGGCCATCTTGGGCAGCAATAGCCGGTGCTCTGCCGTCCCCCACTCCTAGCTCCCTGGGGTCTGCAAGGGACCTTCATCTCCCAACTGCCCACTCATTTGCCACATCAGCCCGGGGACAAGGGTGACTCTTCCTCAGCAGTGTCCCCCCTGAAAGGGAATCTGTCTCTACGGATCCTCTGCCCACATTCACCCCTGGTCCCTCCCCTACCTGCTGCATCCCTCCCGCTTCTCCCAAACCACAGAGTGTGCGCCACTACATAAAATGGCTGCCAGCTCTTACAGACGGCCCCTGGTGCCTCCTCAGCAAGCTTCTCCTCCTGCATCCTGGGATGCAATGTCTGATTCCAACCTCGCCTGCTCTGGCCTGCCTGCACCCTCCTCTGCCTGACCTTAGCCAGCATCTCTCCCAAATTTCCACTAAAGAGGACTTTCGCTCCCTTATTGCTGAAGTTAAGGACACTTGCAGGGCGGAAATTTCGTCCCTCCACCAGGACTTACAACATGTTTCTGACCGGGTTGAGGGGCTGGAGGAGGGCCATGATACCACCAGGGCTTATATTGCTCAGCTTCACTCTACTTATGCTTCACAAACTGATTTTCTCAGCTACCTGCAAGCCCATGTGGAGGATTTGGACAACAGAGGTAGACGCAACAACATCAGTGTACAGGGGGCTCCCGGAGGAGACACGTGAGTAGGACCTCACCCTGGAAGCCATTTTCAATCGCATTCTGGGCAAACCCTCTACCCACAAGATCAAACTGGACAGAGCTCATAGGGCCCTGCACCCTAAATCTACCACGGGCGCTCCCAGGGAGGTTATCTGTTGTGTCCATGATTTCCAGGTTAAGGAGGCAATTATGGCTAAAGCTAGATCTCTGAGGAACTTTTACTTTGACGGGGCTCCCATTTAGCTGTATCAAGATCTGTCCTGGCTGACTGTGGAAACTATGGATGCTTCAACAACTACTGGTGGTTCTTCGCTCTAAATCAGGTGCCGTATCGGTGGGGCTTCCCGTTTGCCTTGTCTGTCCATAGAGATGGACACTCTGCTGTCTTGCGCTGCTTTTCGGACTTGGCGCCCTTCTGCTCTGCCTTGGATCTGCCTCAGTTAGTGAATTGGGAACTGACATCACCTCCGCCCCTCTACCACCCCGTAGGTCCAGGCCTCCAAAAAGAGATCTCTGCTTCGTGACACTGGGGGTCCCCCTAGGGCTCCCCCGTGAGTTTTGTGCAGGGGCTTGACGCCCATCCCTTCCTCATGTCATGGTTCCTGGTAGGGACATTAGCTGGTTTTGGTCTCCCTTTACCTGTTTACTAGTTTTAGTTTAATGCTGTATTGTAATGTGGTTGACATTTTTTTTTGTTCTCAAGTTGATGCATTATTAGGTCACCCAAAGTTTAGTTTTTTTATGCTTCATTCTTCTCCTGTGGCCTCGGGGTGGAGTGTATGCTGGTTTGGTGGTTGCTCTTGGGTGGGGCCCTCCCCTTTTCCCCCTCGAGGCTATAGCAATGGACTGCCCATGCTTTGGCTTATTGTCCACCTTGATGGTCTTGGCCTCCGCATTGGCTATTATGCCAATGGTTCTACTGATTATTCGTTCTTGTTTTGACTTGTTAATTTGTCGGTTTGGTTTTTGTCTGTCCATCCTTCTGTTGCCCCCTTGTTCTCTCTCTTTCTTGACTGTCTTCTTCCTTAGGTCCCAATTCCCTGTCTTTTCCCTACACTGTACTGGATCCTCTGCCTCCTTGCTCCCGATCTATCGCACTATGAAGACTTCTTTCTGTGAGTATGGTTTTTGTTTAGCTCCTTGAACGTTATAAGGCCTTAACTCCCCTTCTAAGAGGCGATTGTTGCACAGGGAGTTCGTATCACTGCAGACTGATTATGTTATTCTGCAGGAGACACATTTTAACCATTACGGATCCTTTCAATTTCTCTCATCTTTACGCACAGGTGTATTCGGCTGTCTCTGGTAGGAAGGTGGCGGGAGTGGCTGTTTGCATTTCTCGATCCTGTCCGCTTCAAGTCTCCTCTTTCTTTCTGGACCCTCAGGGACGTTATGTGGTGGAGGAGAGTACTCTGGGGGGGGGTATCCCGCTTCTGCTTTGTAACATCTATGCCCCCAATGCTTCTGAAATCCCGTTTTTGGGTAGGGTCCTCGCTAGGCTCCATAAATACCCTTCGTCTGCTTGGCTGTTGGGAGGGGACTTTAATCTTATTTTCTCCCCTTCTCTTGATCGCCTGTCTCGCTCTTCTGCTCCTCCCTCTCCCGCCAAACTGCGCCTGGCTTCCATTTTACAACAGATTATACGGGCCTCCTCCCTATATGATCTATGGTGAATCAACCATCCAACGGATCGCTTTTTTAAGTTTTTATTCCCATCCCCACAAATTGCATACACGTATTGACTACTTTTTTGGTAACCTCCCTATGGTGCAAATGCTTTCTGCAGCTTCTCTGGATCCTATCTCTTGGTCTGATCACTGTCCTATTCTCCTTTCTTTTTCACCTTCTTCCTCTGTCTGGAGCCGTCATTGGTGCCTTAAATCATACTCCACTTAAATCATTATCCGGAACTGCTTGACTGATTGCTATGAAACCTTCTCCTCCATACTAGTGTCTAAACTTGATCCTCTTTTCAATTCTTTCATGCGGGGGTGAAGGGATCCCGCAATCCTTTCTTCACTATTTAATTACCCTGATACCTAAGCCTGGTAAAGATCCTCATGATTGCTCCAGCCCATTGCCCTTATCAACTCGGACCTGAAACGATTCTCGAAGATTTTGGCGTCTCAGCTTAGCTCCTTTCTCCCTTCCCTCATACATAAAGGCCAAATAGGGTTTATCCCCTGCTGCCAGGGTGGGGATAATACTAGGAGAGTAGTGGATCTGGTAGATTGAAATCAATCGAAGGTCAGAACAAGCTTTAATGCTTAGTCTGGATGCCAAAAAGGCTTTTCATAGGCTGGGGTGGCAGTTTCTTTTCGCTACCCTCCAGAAATTTGGTACCAGGGGTAATTTCTTAACTGCATTGCGGTGTCTCTACTCTTCCCCTACTGCTTCGCTCAAAGTTTCTCACTCTCCCTCTTCGACTTTTCCTCTGTTTAATGGCACTCGTCAGGGTTGTCCGCTTTCCCCCTAGTTTTTGCTTTATGCATAGAACCCCTGGCAGCTATGATCAAGAGGGATCCAGACATCACTGGCATTTCCCTCCATGATAGGGAATTTAAGATCTGTCTGTTTGCCGATGATGTCGTCCTCACGCTCTCTCGCCCTTTACTTTTGCTTCCTAATCTTTACCAAGCTCTCCACGGCTATGGTGTGATCTCTGGCAATAAAGTGAATCTTTCCAAGATGGAGGCTCTTCCCCCTGAACCTTCCTGCATCCTTGTCTTCCCTCTTACGCTCTAACTATTCTTTTAAATGGTCCTCCTCTGCTATCAAATATCTGAGGATTCATATTACCTCTCGCTACCCCTCCCTTCACTAATTTCCTCCCCCTTTTTCGAGAACTCCGGGTGCTCTTAGATTAGTGGAGGTCGCAATATATCTCCTTTTTTGGCTGTATTGCAGCGGTTAAAATGACAATTCTCCCGAAATGAGTAAATTTTTCGAAATATTGCCGATTCGGGTGCCTCTCTCCGCCGTCTCTTCAGTCGGCCATTTTCCGTTTTATTTGGGATGGGAAGCTTCATCGTCTCCCAATGTCTGTTATGACGGCTAGTAGATCCATGGGGGGCCTGGCGGTTCCAGACATGACAAAATATTACAGGGCAGCTCATCTGTGACATCTTGCGGCTTGGTCCACGTATCATGCATATAGCCGCTTGATGGAGCTGGAGAAAATGTGGCTGGCCCCTCATCACCCTAATACTCTTCTGTGGAGCGCTCTTCCATCTGCTATTTCTCTTTCCCCTCTTCTGGGTCCTATGTCTTTTTCTAAGTATGTCTGGGGTTATTGTTCTAGGAAATTCAACCTGTTTCCTACCCCCTCACCTTTACGGTTCCTTTATAATCCTGACTTCCCTGCGGGTCTTTCTTCTGGTATGGTGCGGGAATGGGGTTCTCGGGGCTTATTTTGCTGGGCTGATGTAGTTGACCGTCTCACGTTCTCTATAGCCTTTTAAACAACTGGTCTCTCGTTGGGATCTCCCTTCGTCTGAGTGTTTCCACTACCTACAAATTAGGCATTTTATGTCTTCTACGCTTGGTTCTACTGTAGTCTCTCAGCCTACGAGCTTTGAACGGCTATGCCGTGGTGGGCCTCAGGCGAAGGGTCTTCTCTCTGACATCTATTCTTCATCCATTCTCCCCTTCATTCCACCGCTATAGGGGTCGCTGGGAAGAGGTATTGGGTACGGCCATATCCCTTCCTCAATGGCGTATTATTTGGGAACGTGCATCTAAGGCCTCTATCGGCACTGCTTATAAAGAAACCAAATATAAAGTGATTATGGGATTGTATCACACTCCGGACCTGCTCCATAGACTTAATTGTACTATCCCCCCTCACTGTGGGGTGGGGCTGGGAACGGTATTCCATATCTTCTGGTCCTGTTCTCTTATAACGGACTATTTGAGAATGGTACAACACCTCATCACTGATATCCTGGGTGTTTGTCCCTTTTGACCCTCTTCACTTTCTTCTCCTTTTGACCCTCTTCTCCGCTCTGGGCCGGCCCCGGTCTAGTGACGCTGCCTTGACGCCACCGCGCAGGGACGTCATGGATGTCTGCTGTGCACGAACATCCCTGCATGTCCTCGTCAAGGCAACGTCACTAGTCTGGGGCCGGCCCGGAGGGAAACACTCCCCACCGGACGGTCACTGCAGCATAGGAGGTCGAATATGGACGGCCCGGACCAGCTCACCCTTCCTTCCCATCGAGGGGGGGGGGGGGGGTGAGTAGAAAACAGAAGGGGTGGTCTGGATGATAAAGTACTATAGAGACAAAAAAGACAAGAGGAGCGCGATCCTAGTGAAATACCATTAAAAATTCATGCAATGTTGGCAATAAAATTATGCTCACCGGAATGTGTTATGCTTAGAGCATTACATCTATAACAGCTCATCAGATAACGGGTTAGCATCCTTGGAGCACCCGATCCTCCAGGGGAGTCAGCAGACATAGATAAAACTTGGTAGCAAAAAAATAGGGAAAGAATTTCTCCAAAAAACAGGTGCTTCTTCCAATAAAAGGTTTTCTTTATTCCATCAAGGTAGATATAAAAGATTAAAAAGCACTTTCAATGCATTTCTAGCTTGGACCAAGCTCTTTATCAAGACGTGCACATCTTGATAAAGAGCTTGGTCCGAGCTAGAAACGCATTGAAAGTGCTTTTTAATCTTTTATATCTACATTGATGGAATAAAGAAAACCTTTTATTGGGAGAAGTGCCTGTTTTTTGGAGAAATTCTTCCCCTTTTTTTGGGGGGGATGATGACAAAGGCCGCAGTGGCCTTCAACCTGCGGACCTCCAGATGTTTCAAAACTACAACTCCCAGCATGCCCGGACAGCCGATGGCTGTCCGGGCATGCTGGGAGTTGTAGTTTTGAAACATCTGGAGGACCGCAGGTTGAAGACCACTGAGAAGGGATTGACAGGCGGAGATGGACGGCCGGGACCCTCCCCTCACATCTAAAGCCAGAAACTTTTTTTTGTTCACACCAGTATAAGCTGAGGGTGGAGTTTTCAGCACGAGTATATACGGTACATTGCAGATTTTATGCCGTTAAAGAATAATAAAGTAAATATTAAAACTCCAATACACGTGAAACTTAAGAGTTTATATGTTAGTATTCGGTAAGAAGTATTTGTGGTAGCAGACTGTCTATGATATGGATGTTTTACTTCAAAAGAGCAAGACAGCCATGTAATGTAGGGATCGAACGATATCGTTTTTTTAGGGCCGATACCGATAATCGGTGGAGGTTAGGGCCGATAGCCGATAACTTATACCAATATTCCGGTATAAGTTATCGGCTATTTATCCCCCCGCGACACCGCTGCAGATCATTGATTTAAAGCGGGCGCTTTAAATCAATGCACTGCAGTTGCTTTTGCGGTGCCATAGGCCACCGCCGCCACCACCACCCGCTTCTCTCCCCCTACCTGTCAGGGTGGTCCGGGCCATCCATCCTTTCTGTAGTGTCCGGGGGCGTTCCGGGTGAAGGGTGAACCGGTCCGGGCTGTCCTTCTCCGGCAGTCATCTTCTCAACTCCGGGCAGGCTCCGGCCTAGTACGCTGCATAGACGCCGCTGCGCAGAGACGCACCTGACGTCATGGCGTAGCGGCGTCTATGCAGCTACTAGGCCGAAGCCTGCCCGGAGTGGAGAAGATGAACACCGGAGAAGAAGGACAGCCCAGAACGCCCCCGGACACTACAGGAAAGATGGATGGCCCGGACCACCCCCATTACGGGTAAGTTAAATTTTTTCTATTGACTCGGAGGGTGGGGGAGGGGCCCGACCGGTATAGCGGTATGGGCAAAAATCCATACAAGTATACCGCCCAGCACTACGGTGGGGGGTGCGACGCGCTGCGGTGGGTAGGGGGGGGAGTTCGCGGTGCGGCGGGTTGGGGGGGCGGTCGCAGTGCGGTGGGGGCGGGGCATTATCGGCTTATCGGCAAGGTAATTGCCGATACCGATAGTGTCCAAAATCGTGATTATCGGCCGATAATATCGGCCATACCGATAATCGGTCGATCCCTAATGTAATGTGCAGATAGGTAGCTTCAATAGGACAAAAATTAAAAAAAGTAAAAAAGGGGCACACAAACAAACACAGCTGCAGGCAGCAATACAGGTGTCAAAGCAGCAGAGCCGGGTCACATGATTGTAATGAACAGCAATTACAGACAAAACTATGTATGCAGAATATTGTGCAATGCAAAATGGCTGCCTAACCATGTGATCAACATGTTTGCAAATTTTCACATTGTGCAGACCAGTAATTTCACAGTAAACTATGTATGCAGAATATTATGCAATCCAATATCGTAGTCAGTATTTCACTATAGACCTCTACAATTGCAACTGATTTCATGAATAAAAAAAAAAATAAAAAAAAATTAAAAACTTTTGAAATTAAAAATGGTTTCCAACCTTGGTAACATTTGCAAATGATCCAGGTTTAGACATAAATCATACAGGAGGTACGCCTAGACATGTGTGCCAAATTCTAAATTATTATAACAAATGGCTTTAGAAGAAAAGATCTTTGTAAAATATTGTGCAATCCAATAAGGTGGAAACTCCATGGGGGACATTTATCAAGATATTTAGAACCTATTTGTTTTGCCTGCAAAAGTCACACAAAAAAGTCACATGCACCTAAGCACTTTTTTGTGCGACTTTTGAGGGACATTTAGTTTGACTATGTAGTCTGTTTTTTACTCTGGTTTTTCCAACATGCTTTTTGCTTACGGATTTCCGTGCGACTTTTCATCGGCAGAGCTAGAAGTGCATTTTTTGTTTTCCCGCCCTTTTTTAGTAAGATTTCAAATTTGACTTGCAGTGGTCACGTTTTTATTATGTGCGACAGTCGCAAAAAAGTTGCAGGAAGGTAAAAACTTGACTAAATGTACCCCACCAAAGTCTTTGCTTACCCAACTAACATATTTAGCAGAAAAATGAACATTACACTTTTGTAAAGTTATTTTTGTAAAAGTTATTTTTGCTCTAAACTGTTTTGTGGTAGTTTTTCAAGCCTTACTCGACTGTTTTTTTTTTAACTAAATTGTTAGAGTTTAACCCATTCTCCTATCATGAACTCCCAATGAAAACACAATCTTTTGCTTTTTCAAAAGACACTTTTTTTTTATTAAACAGGGGTTTAGCATAACTTAAAATGTGAAAGACACCAATGGATGAACCCCACATCCTCAATTTAAAACTTGTTTGGCTATGTTACATATAGTTCCGTGGGCAGGTGATGGCCATGTGCATGTCAGGTTGCAAGTTTGGGTCAAATATGGTTCCTCACAAGATTTTTGCATTTTCTCAACCACTAATCAATTAGCAGGTGTGTGTTAAACTTGCATAGTTTGAATGTTTTGGTTAAATTGCTTAGAACCATGGTTATTGTATCAACCCTTCGGTAACCCGACGCATAGTGGTTAATGTTCCTATGCTTCGCTAACTGCACACTACTAAGTTGGATAAATTGTTTAACCCTTACATTAGTGCCTTAATGTGCACCGTAAAGATGGAAACTCCTTTTTGATCTTGTAGGTCGGTTTAACATCCTTCTTTTTTTTTAAACATTTACATTAGAAAAACAATTTTTTGGTTTAATAACACAAAATCCGATCAAGTCTAAATTTGTTACATTTTGGATTTTAACACAATTGGGGTTAACATATGTTTCCCATCTTAAAGAAGTTTATCCAGGCAAATGTTTTTGTGCCCACTGTGGCCGGGCAGTAAATTTTTAACTTATAAAAATTCACTGACCTGCAGAAAATCCCCCTTTGTTACGGTCTCGCCGTCCCTTGCTACGGTCCTGGTCTCTTCCTCTTGATGCGGGTCGCTGACTTCATTCTGCACTCAGCCTATCAGTGGCCGCCTCAATGTCCCAACCAAGTGTAATGTAATGTTTTTAATGTAATAAAGTCTAGTGTAATGTCTCTGGTGTGAAAAGCCTGACAAAAAGTCAAAAACCAAAGTTCCTGTGAGAAAGCTAGCAGCCAGACCTCTTCAGACAGCAGGAACTACGAATTGACTATTAATTCTACTACCTGAAGTAAATTTCCCGCTTTTTCCTACGTGCGACAAATTTACTAACACCGTGCGACAAATTTACTAAATTGTCGCACGGTGTTAGTAAATTTGTCGCACATAGGAAAAAGCGGGAAATTTACTTCAGGTAGTAGAATTAATAGCCAATTCGTAGTTCCTGCTGTCTGAAGAGGTCTGGCTGCTAGCTTTCTCACAGGAACTTTGGTTTTTGACTTTTTGTCAGGCTTTTCACACCAGAGACATTACACTAGACTTTATTACATTAAAAACATTACATTACACTAGGGTTGGGACATTGAGGCGGCCACTGATAGGCTGAGTGCAGAATGAAGTCAGCGACCCGCATCAAGAGGAAGAGACCAGGACCGTAGCAAGGGACGGCGAGACCGTAACAAAGGGGGATTTTCTGCAGGTCAGTGAATTTTTATTAGTTAAAAATTTACTGCCCGGCCACAGTGGGCCCAAAAACATTTGCCTGGATAAACTTCTTTAAGATGGGAAACATGTTAACCCCAATTGTGTTAAAATCCAAAATGTAACAAATTTAGACTTGATCGGATTTTGTGTTATTAAACCAAAAAATTGTTTTTCTAATGTAAATGTTTAAAAAAAAAGAAGGATGTTAAACCGACCTACAAGATCAAAAAGGAGTTTCCATCTTTACGGTGCACATTAAGGCACTAATGTAAGGGTTAAACAATTTATCCAACTTAGTAGTGTGCAGTTAGCGAAGCATAGGAACATTAACCACTATGCGTCGGGTTACCCAAGGGTTGATACAATAACCATGGTTCTAAGCAATTTAACCAAAACATTCAAACTATGCAAGTTTAACACACACCTGCTAATTGGTTAGTGGTTGAGAAAATGCAAAAATCTTGTGAGGAACCATATTTGACCCAAACTTGCAACCTGACATGCACATGGCCATCACCTGCCCACGGAACTATATGTAACATAGCCAAACAAGTTTTAAATTGAGGATGTGGGGTTCATCCATTGGTGTCTTTCACATTTTAAGTTATGCTAAACCATTGCCTGTTTAATAAAAAAAAAGTGTCTTTTGAAAAAGCAAAAGATTGTGTTTTCATTGGGAGTTCATGATAGGAGAATGGGTTAAACTCTAACAATTTAGGTTAAAAAAAAACAGTCGAGTAAGGCTTGAAAAACTACCACAAAACAGTTTAGAGCAAAAATAACTTTTACAAAAATAACTTTACAAAAGTGTAATGTTCATTTTTCTGCTAAATATGTTAGTTGGGTAAGCAAATACTTTGGTGGGGTACATTTAGTCAAGTTTTTACCTTCCTGCGACTTTTTTGCGACTGTCGCACATAATAAATACGTGACCACTGCAAGTCAAATTTGAAATCTTACTAAAAAAGGGCGGGAAAACAAAAAATGCACTTCTAGCTCTGCCGATGAAAAGTCGCACGGAAAACCGCGTAGGCGCAATAGCGACATTTTTGCCACAAATATAGTAAGAAAAACCTGACTAAACCTTAGTAAATGTCCCTCTTTGTGATTAAGCAAAACGCTACTAACAGTCTTACCTAAGCAAATTTCAGTTTTCAATTTTTAAAGGCAATAAAAAAAAAAGTCTACTCCAGGTCTGACCTGGTGTACAAAACTCCCGTACGTTAGCAAATTTAAAGTGTCGAAAAAAAGTCTCACAAAAGTCTCAGCTGCGATTTTGTTTTGCTTATGTGGTCCAAATTTATCAACCCCCTGTGATAGTATGATATATATGTAGCACATGAGCAAAACGAAAGCAAAAAATCAATAGACTGGCAAAAAACATACATAAACCTGCATTACAATCTAACCACAAACAATATTTTATACATCTGTAGCTTTAGTGGTCGCTGAGTAGCAGATGTTTAAATTTTGATAAATTTCCCATTAAACCAAGATGGCTGCCTGGTCATGTGACCTAAGACCGTTATGTAAAAATATATTAACCCCTTGGGGACGGAGCCCATTATAACCCTAAGGACAGGAGCATTTTTTTTATTCTGACCACTGTCAGATTAAGCATTAATAACTCTGGGATGCTTTTACTTTTCATTCTGATTCCGAGATTGTTTTGTCGTGACATTTTCTTCTTTATGGTAGTGGTAAAATTTTGTCGATACTTGCATCATTTCTTGGTGAAAAACTCAAATTTTATGAAAAAATTGAAAATTTTGCATTTTTCTAACTTTGAAGCTCTCTGCTTGTAAGGAAAATAGACATTCAAAATAAATTACATATTGATTCACAAATACAACATGTCTTCTTTATGTTGTCATCATAAAGTTGACATGTTTTTACTTTTGGAAGACATCAGAGGGCTTCAAAGTTCAGAAGGAATTTTCCAATTTTTCACAAAATTCTCAAAATCGGAATTTTTCAGGGACCAGTTCTGTTTTGAAGTGGATTTGAAGGACCTTTATATTAGAAATACCCCACAAATGACCCCATTATAAAAACTGCACCTCAAAGTATTCAAAATGACATTCAGAAAGTTTAACCCTTTAGGTGTTTCACAGGAATAGCAGCAAAGTGAAGGAGAAAATTCAAAATCTTCATTTTTTACACTCGCATGTTCTTGTAGACCCAGTTTTTCAATTTTTACAAGGGGTAAAAGGAGAAAAAGCCCCCCAAAATTTGTAACCCAGGTAAGGAAATACCTCATGTGTATGTGAATTGTTCGGCGGGTGCACTAGAGGGCTCAGAGGGGAAGGAGCAACAATGGGATTTTGGAGAGTGAATTTTTCTGAAATTGTTTGAGGGGCATGTCACATTTAGGAAGCCCCTATGGTGCCAGAACAGCAAAAAAAAAAAAAAACAAACAAACACACACACACACACACACACACACA
Organism: Hyla sarda; assembly: GCF_029499605.1. Classification (NCBI taxonomy): domain Eukaryota; kingdom Metazoa; phylum Chordata; class Amphibia; order Anura; family Hylidae; genus Hyla; species Hyla sarda. The sequence continues at coordinate 271,791,517 of NC_079189.1, read as the reverse complement.
CACACACACACACAGCATACCATTTTGGAAACTACACCCCTCACAGAATTTAATAAGGGGTGCAGTGAGCATTTACACCCCACTGGCATTCGACAGATCTTTGGAACAGTGGGCTGTGCAAATGAAAAATTACATTTTTAATTTTTACGGACCACTGTTCCAAAAATCTGTCAGACACCTGTGGGGTGTAAATGCTCACTGTACCCCTTATTATATTCCATTAGGGGTGTACTTCCCAAAATGGGGTCATATGTGGAGGGGGGGCCACTGTTCTGGCACCATGGGGGCTTTGTAAACACACACAGCCTTCAATTCCAGCCTAATTCTCTCTCATAAAGCCCAATGGCGCCCCATTGTAGTTCGCCCGCAGAGCACTTTACATCCACATATGGGGGTATTTATATACTCAGAAGAAATGGGGTTACACATTTTGGGGGGCTTTTTCCTTTTACCCCTTGTGAAAATGAAAATTTTGCATTTCTGGGGGGGAAAAAAATTATTTTCATGTCCAACTTTAACGAAAATTTGTCAGAGACCTGTGGGTTGTTAAGGCTCACTATACCCCCCTTGTTACGTTCCGTGAGGGGTGTAGTTTCCAAAATGGGGTCACATGTGGGTGTTTTTTTTTTGCTTTCATGTCAGAACCGGTGTAATGATCAGCCACCCCTGTGCAAATCACCAATTTAGACCTCAAATGTACATGGCGCTCTCTCACTCCTGAGCCATGTAGTTCGTCCGCAGAGCATTTAATGTCCACATATGGGGTATTTCCGTACTCAGAAGAAATTAGAAATTGCGTTATAAATTTTGGGGGTCTTTTTCTTTTACCTCTTGTAAAAATGAAAAGTATGGGGCAACACCAGCATGTTAGCGTAAAAATGTAAATTTTTTTTACACTAACATGCTGGTGTAGCCCCAACTTTTCTTTTTCATAAAGGGGTAAACTGAGAAACTGCGTTACAAATTTTGGGGGGATTTTTCTCCTAAGTACGGAAAAAGCCCATATGTGGCCCTAAACTGTTGCCTTGAAATACGACAGGGCTCTGAAGTGAGAGAGCGCCATGCGCATTTGAGGCCTAAATAAGGAATTTGCAATAGGGGTAAACCCCGTTACAAGGATGGTGCTTGTCTCCACCAAAACCCTACAGCAGTGTTTCCCAAACAGTATGCCTCCAGCTGTTGCAAGACTCCCAGCCTGCAAGGACAGTATGGCTGTCCGGCAATACTGGGAGTTGTGGTTGTACAACAGCTGGAGGCTCTGTTTAGGAAACACTGCCGTAAGACGTTTCTCATTTTTATTGGGGGGGGGGGGGGGATGTGTAAGGTTACATGTAATGTTTTACTTTTTATTATTTGTTAGTGTAGTGTTTTTAGGGTACATTCAGACATGCTGGGGTTCACAGTAAGTTTTCCACTGGGAGTTTGAGTTGCGGCAGAAAATTTGCCACAGCTCAAACTTGTAGAAGGAAACCCACTGTAAACCCGCCCGTGTTAATGTACCCTGTACATAGGGGGGCACCCCAAACCTTCAGCTGTGGCAAAATGACAACTCCCAGAATGCACTGACAGACCGTACATGCTGGGAGTTGTAGTTTTACAACAGCTGTAGGCACACTGGTGGGGAACCACTGAGTTAGAAAACAGACTCTAGCTCAGTGATTCCAACCCATGTGCCTCCAGCTGTTGCAAAACTACAAATGCCAGCATGTACGGTCTGTCAGTGCATTCTTGGAGTTGTAGTTTTGCAACAGCTTGAGGCACACTGGTTGGAATCAATGAGTTAGGAAACAGACTCTAGCTCAGTGTTTCCTAACCAGTGTGCCTACAGCTGTTGCAAAACTACAATTCCCAGCATGGCCAGACAGACAGGGATGCTGGGCGTGTAGTTCTCCAATATCTGGCCCTTCAGATGTTGCAGAACTACAACTCCCAGCATGCCTGGACATGCTAGGAGTTGTAGTTATGCAATAAGTGGGGAAGAACAGTTTGGAGACCACTACTTACGGTCTCCAAACTGTAGACCTCCAGATGTTGCAAAACTACAACTCCAAGCATGCCCAGACTGTCCAGCCATGCTTAAAGTTGTAGTTTTGCAACATCTGGAAGACCACAGTTTAGAGACCACTAGACCAGCAGTCTCCAAACTGTGACCCTCCAGATGTTGGAAAACTACAACTCCCAGCATGCCCAGAAAGCCTTTGGCTGTCTGGGCATGCTGGGAGTTGTAGTTTTGCAGCTTTTAGAAGGCCACAGAGAAGATCACTTACTGCGATCTTCACTGCAGCTTTCTCCGCGCCAAACTTTCCGGCCGCCGCTGCTCCAGGATGCCGCCTCAGCTTGTCCGGTAAGCCGGCCATGCTCCCCACCTCGCCGCCCGTGTCTCCCAACTCCCCCTCACGCTCCGCCCTGTACTTCGATCGTTGGGCAGAGGGGGGGAAATTAACTCCAACCCCCCGCCCCCCTCCTGCCATTGGTTGTCAGCCTGATCGACCGATGGCAGGGCATAGGAGGGGGTGGCAATACTGCCAACTCGCTCCTATCCTTTAGGATGGTCGGAGCAGTCCCTCATCATTCCTATTTTCTGGGCGATCGGGTCACCAGTCAACCCGGTACGATCACCGCCCAGCGAGCGGAAATGTGGAGGGCGTACAGGTACGCCCTTCGTCCTTAAGTGATAAGACGCGAGGGCGTATCCATACACCCTCCATCCCCAACAAGTTAAAGGGATACTCCGGGGAAATAAACTCATAGCCCATCCTTTCCCTCACCTACCTATTTGTCTGAATATCATTCATTAGCTATATAGAGCAGTTTCCCTCTTTCAGCTGTCATTTACATGCAGGGAGTGAGAGAAAGTAGTAATTATCTGATCCTCCTTGTCTCTTTGCATACACCTCAACGAGACTAGCCCCGCCCTCCTGCAAAACAAACACCACGTGATTTCTGGCTTCACAGCCACACCTCCCCTCCCTGTGTGAGGATTTTGCCACGAGAGAAGTATTCTCAGCACAAAACGCTGCTCTTTTCCTGCTGTAGATCTTATCACTGACTGCTGCCATTCAGAACATAGCATGATTTATTGCTGGGAAGGAAGGATAGTATGAAAGAAATTATGTGTACAGTGTGTGCTGCTGACTGTTTACAACAACACCGCGTGCACATAGATAGTAAGAGCAATTGGCTGGCAGCCATTACACAGAGCCGCACTGACTGCTGGAAGTTCTAGTCTGGGCAGTAAGCAAGGAAAAATATTTAGGAGACAACAAGGGCCACAGAAGTTGGCAAAATCAATGAATAACTACAGGGGACAAAGAACAGGTATTGTGGTGGCTTTGGGGCATTAAAATTTTTCTTAACTTCCCCAGAGCACCCCTTTAAGCACATATTAGCACTCTACTATTGTGCCAAGTTTTATATGATTTTGGTAGTGAGCATATTACATGCATTTATATACAGTGGCTTCTTGGCTTGCAGTGACTGGCTTGTTGTGGCTATATTGAATATGCAAATGAACCTGCTTTAATAACCATGGTACAGGAGGTAGCCTTGGATAAGTGTGCAAAAAATGAAAATGATTCTAACAAACGGTTTCTGAGAAGAAGAAAAGGTTTGTAGATATTTGTGCAATCACAGATGGCTGCTAAACCATCTGATCAAAAGACTTGTAATAAACAAGTAAAAATCTTGATTACAGTGAAATGAAATATAACAATTTATACATCTGTATCTTTTGAGATTGCAGAAATGCAGAGGTTTCAATATTGTGCAAAAACATGCCACACAAACCAAGATGCTTGCCTGACCATGTGACCTATGACGTTTATATTACAAGAGATTATGCTTAGTGCATGGTTCTACCATTGGGAAATATTTAATTTTTCTTTAACAGTGCGGCAATTAAAAGGCATATGAAAAAAAAATAAAAATAGGAATAATTGTTGATATTTTTAGAATTCAGTATGTCCGTCAAATCACATGGTTTAATTACGTCAAATGAACATGTATTAGTCTAGGTTGGAGTGTGAATATACACAGCAATTTGTACATCTATATCTTTAATGGTTTCAGGAAGACATGTCTTTGCATACAGCAATGAATAATGTAGCGTAAAACAAGATGACTGCCAGATCATGTGACCTATGATCTTTATATTAAAAAATCATAAGCACAATAGGAGTACTCTACCATCTATGATTAACAGTGTACATATTACACACACAAAAAAAAAAAAAAAAACTGCACATTATTATTGCAAACTTAATGTTATTTGCGAGCGGTGGCTATGTTGATTATGAAAACGAACCAAATTTAACAACCTCGGTACAGAAGGTAACCATGAACATGTCTGCCAAATGATAGTGTATTCTAACAAACGGTTTCAGAGAAGAGGTTTATAGATTATGCAATCCAATATGACAGCCACACCATGTGATCAATAGACTTGTAATTAACAAACCTGACTCTGGAGATCAGTGTAGCCACATATAGCAAGTTATAGATCTGTATCTTTTGCGGTTCCAGAGAAGATTTTTTTATATTGTGCAAAAATTGCCCAAAAATAAAAAATAAAAAAAAGATTGCAGCCTTACCATGTGACATATGACCTTTATATTAAATAAGATTATGAACAGGCCACAGGTCTACCACTATAACCGCCGGGTTATGGCATGATTGCTTAGACCCCATATAGTGGAAAAGATGATCGCGGGCACGTGTGATAATTTATAAAAATTTTCTGACCGGTAATTAGAGAGAAAACTGGTTGCAGAATATTGCACAATCTAATTTGGCGGTCAAACCATGTGATCAACTGTGGTACAGAAAGTGATGAACATGCTTGCTTATTTTGGCATTGTTCTGACCAGTATTTTCAGAGAAAACTTTGTATGTAGAATATTGAACAATCCAAGATGGAGGTGCAAATCATATGACCAATTGACTGCTGTTACCACATACAACAATTTATGCATCTGTATCTTCAGTGGTTGCAGAGAGCCAGATATTTAAATATTGTGCAAAAGCTTGACGCAGAAACCAAGATGGCTGCCTGATCAATTGACCTGTGACATTTATGTTACAACAGATTATGCATAGTGCAGGGCTCTATGCTCTTCAAATGAGTTTTGAAGTAACACTGAGGCAATTACAGGTATATTAACCCTTTAAGGGCCTACACCGTACATGTGCAGCGTGGCTGAGCTCCTCTTAATGCACAGCACCGTACATTTATGGCACAGTGTTCCAGGATCAACGCGTCTCCGGACTAGGTAATCACGCGGTATGGCTGCTGTAGCACCCACCCCCGCATATCGCCCAGGGGGGTACTGAGACCCCTCCTTGTCGGCGATCACCGTGATTCGCCGGTCATTTCTTACCTGCTTATAACAGCTTTCCGAGCCAGTCGGGTTTCTGGTGACCAGGAAAATAAGGGTGATTGGTGCAGTTAGAGACAACACCCTTGGGGCCATCTCACGATAGTCACGATTGATCGTCCGGGACCAGCCAACCAATCATGCTGGGCGGTGTCACTGACGACACCCGCTCTGTACCCAGTCCAGCAACAGCAGTGGCAGGGGCATCCTGGACGCAGGGAGAGCGGCATCCCGGACACAGCAGAAGGTGGTAAGACCTGTGTGCCTCCTCCTGTTGCATATGTACAACTCCCAGCATGCTCAGCCAAAGGGCATGCTGGGAGTTGTAGTCATGCGACAGCTGGAGGCAGATGACTACAACTCCCAGCATGCCCTTCAGCTGTCCGTGCATGCTGGGAGTTGTAATTATGCAACAGCTGCAGCCACATTTGTTGCTTGAAAGTTGCATAACTACAACTACCACCATGCACGGACAGTCAAAAAGCATACTGGGCTGTGTAGTTATGCAACAGTTCAAGGCATATAACTACAGTTTCCAAACATTCCCTTTGGCTGTCTGGCATGCTGGGAGTTGTAGTTATGCAACCACTATGGAAACCACTGACTCTTTTGTGACCATTTTTTTTTTTTTTTTAATAATATGTATAATGTCAAATTGTAATGATGCTGAGCATCTGTACAATGTATATAGTGACTGTACAGGGTATCTATATACAAATAATGCCGAGTGTTTATACTGTCGTGGCCTACACGTGAGGAGTGATTCGCTGTCAATCAGTATACATATCAAAAAGTGTGCATAACTACAACTCCCAGCATGCACTGAAAGCCAAAGGGCATGCTGGGGGTCATAGTTGTGTGCCTCCATCTCTTACATAACTACAACTCCCAGCATGCCCTTCAGCTGTCAGGGCATGCTGGGAGTTGTAGTTATAAAACAGCTAGAGAACACGGCGGGTTTACAGTATGTCTACCGCTCAGAGTTTGAGTTACGGGTAATGGAAAACTCTTAAACGCGACCGTGTGTACATACTGTTAAAGCACCAAACACTGCACCGCACTACACCTACACTACATTTTCACAAAATAAATAAATACAGTTACCCCTACCCCATAAAAAATGCCTGGCAGTGTTTCCTAAACAGAGCCTCTGGCTTTTTCAAAACAAGAACTCCCAGCATGGCCAGACAGCCATTAACTGGAAGAGCGGGAGACACCCTGTTTGGGAAATAATGGAGTAGGGTATGAAAAATGCCCAATTTAAACCTCAAATGCGCATGGCGCTCTCTCACTGCGGAGTCCTTTCGTGTTTCAAGGTAACAGTTTAGGGCCACATATGGGGTATTTCCGTCCTTGGGAGAAATTGTGTTACAAATTTTGGGGGGGCTTTTTCTCCTTTTACCCCTTTATGAAAAAAAAAGTTGGGGTCTACATCAGAAGGTTAGTATGTAAAAAAAAAATATATTTCCTACACTAACTTGCTGGTGTAGCCCCCATACTTAATTTTCACAATAGGTAAAAGGAGAAAAAGCCCCCAAAATTTGAAACGCAATGTCTCAGTACAGAAATACCCCATATGTGGATGCAAAGCAATCAGGAGTAAGAAAGCACCATGTACATTTGAAAAATAAATTGGTGATTTGCACAGGGGTGGTTAATAGTTTACGCGGTTCTGACATAAAACACAAAAAAATAAAAAATACTACATGTGACCTCATTTTGGAAACTACACCCCTCAAGGAGTGTAGCAAGGGGTGCAAGATTTTTTGAGCAGTGGTTTGTGAAAATGAAAAATTTAATTTTTCATTTGCACAGCCCACTGTTGCAAAAATGTGGGCTTTGTAAACGCACATCAACCCTGACTTCAATTGCAGCCAAATTCTCGCTCCAAAAGCCCAATGGCGCTCCTTCTGTTATGAGCTCATTTTTGCGCCCGCAGAGAACTTTACATACACATATGGGGTACTTCCATATGCAGAAAAATTGGGGTTACAATTTATTTTATTTTATTAAATTTTTTTGGGGGGGAGGCATTATTTCCTATTAGCCCTTGTGAAAATGAAAAATTTAAGGCAACACCAGCATTTTAGTAAAAAAATAAATAAATAAAAAAAAATTCTCATTTTCACGCTCCACTTTAACAAAAATTCGTCTAACACCTGTGGGGCGTTAAGGCTCGCTGTATCCCTTGTTACGTTACTTGGGGGGAGTAGTTTCCTAAATAGTGAGTCATGTGTGCGTTTTTTTTTTTTTTCTAGCACCATAGTGCTTCCTAAATGCGACATGCCCCCCAAAAATCATTTTAGCAAAATTCTCTCTCCAAAAGACAAACTTGGCTCCATCTCTTCTGAGCATTGTAGTGCACTTGCAGAGCACTTTATGTTTTACTTCTATACGCAGCAGAATTGGGGTTTCAAATTTTGGGTGGCCTTTTCTCCTATTACCCCATGTAAAAATTTAAAATTTGGGGTAGCACCAGCATTTTAGTGGAAAAAATAAAAATTTTTCATTTTCACGTCCAACCTTAACGAAAATTCGTCAAACATTTGTGGGGCGTTATGGCTCACTGTACCCCTTGTCACGTTCCTTGAGGGGTGTAGTTTCCCAAATAGTGTGCCATTAGCCATTTTGTCACAATGGGGGATTCCTAAATGCAACATGCCCCCCAATAACCATTTTGTAAAAATTTGCTTTCCAAAATCCCATTGTTGCTCCTTCCCTTCTGAGCCCTGTAGTGCACCAACAGAGCCTTTATATCCACAAATGAAGTATTTCCTTACCTGAGAAAAATTGGGTTACCCATTTTGGGGGGCTTTTTTTCCTTTTACCCCCTGTAAAATTGAAAAAAAAAATGGGGCTACAAGAACATATTAGTGTAAACATATTAGTGTAAAAATGGAAATTTTTAGTTCTCTCCACCACTTTGCTGCTGTTCCTGTGAAACAGGTTAAACTTTCTGAATGTCATTTTGAATACTTTGAGGGGTGCAGTTTCTATAATGGACCTATTTGCACAAATTAGAACAACAATTATTACACAAAAGGAAATAATGAGGTCAACAAAGGACCAACAAGACCCCCCTATCAAGAAGAGACAGAGTTAGACCCACAAGACACAAAAAACATAAAAAGGTGAAGAAAAGATAAAGAGGGGAACAAACCCCTTATATCTCAGAACATGCCCAATTAGCAGAGACCAATGTGGACAGATCACCAGATTCATACAAAACCTCATGAGTGGACAGATCTTTATATGCAAAATGGGCTGCAAGCACTCCTGGTATTCATTTGCAAAGGGAGCTCAGGAAAGCTTTCACAGACAAGGTATAATAGATAGTAGCGGACTCATCGGACCAGTCAGCAGGAATGCTAACCCCTAGGTAAGTGGTCCTCAAAAGGCAAAGACACATGGAGCATTTATGGTTTATCATAGTTAAATAATATGGTTGCTAAGATCTCCAAACCTCCCAGGTTTAGCCAAGAGGTTAAGTATGTTGACCTTACGATGGAATTTCCATGCGGAACTCCGCACAAAGAGTCAATGGGATTCTGCTGTACCATTCACATAAAATTGTTCCCCGAAAATACACCCTACAGCCGAAAATAAGCCCTAGCTGGATTATCGGGGTGGGCTGCAATATAAGCCCTACCTCGAAAATAAGACCTAGGCAATGCCCGGGCTGCAAATACGGTATTAAAAAACAAACTTTAACTTACCTTCGTCCTCGATCCCCCGTTGCTAAGGAACCGGCCTCTCTGTTCTCCGCTGCTCTTGCTGCTTCCTGGTGTTGGGACGTCACAGAGCCTTCAGCCTATCACCGGACGCAGCGATATCACGCCTCGGACAATGATAGGCTGATGATAGCCGGCCGGCTTCTTACATGACAGTGGGCTCAGCCTATCATCGGCCGAGGTGGGACATCGCTGCGACCGGTGACAGGCTGAAGGCTCTGCGATGTCCCAACACCAGGAAGTAGCAAGAACAGCGGAGTGACCATGAAGCCGGTTCCTTAGCAATGGGGGATAGGAGGACGAAGGTAAGTTAAAGTTGTTTTTTTTAAATATTTGCAGCCCGGGCACAGGTATACAAAGTACAATGTATGTTATACAATGTACATACCGTAAATAAATAAGCTCTACCCTGAAAATAAGACCTAGGGTGTTTTTTGTGACTAAAATTTATATAAGACCCGGTCTTATTTTCTGAGAAACACGTTAGAAGAATTTATAGAATATAGCACGGAAATTCCAATTCCGGTGTCCGCAGAAAGAAAAAAAAATTTTCGCGGCCACAGACCTTTTTAGAGTAAAATTAAGAGATGGTCGGGGTTTTCTTCTGCATATTCTGGCGCAGACAAAATTTGGAGCGCAATGCGCCAAATTCTAGCTCACAGCCAGACTGAACAAGTCAGGTTTATAATAGTAAATCAGGGCCAATGTATTATGTACACCATTCTGGAGAGATACAGTGAGAGAAGGACCAAGTCCTGCAGAAGCCATATTCTAATTTATACAATTCCCCAAATCAACAACTAGCTAAGCAATAATTCTAAGCTATACTATTCGACAGAAAACTAAGCACAGTATTAATCTTCGTGCTAATCTCAGGGACCTTTTGTCCCTACCAGCAGAAGTCTGACTATGCATTACAAATCCCAGCCAGCAGTGTTTCAGCCCGTAAGAATCACACACAAATATTTATAAAAACTAAGCAAAGCTATGGGCTGACCTCTATTTTAGCAATACGTATTAAAAGCACAGTGAATGCAGCATAGCCAAGAAAAATAAATTTACATATATATTATGGGTTCAACCCCTGGAGGACACAGATACAGCCTGGGTTTTAGTGTATCTGTATGCCCGAGTCGTTGCTATAAAGCGAGAGCAAGAGCTATCAGCAGCCAGGGACCCGCTGGAAAATGGCAGACATGAGCAATCAGCCGATGTCCGCCATTAACCTCTTAGATGCCATGATCAATATTGAATTTGTAGTCTGCTGAAAACATCCTATCCCCTATCCAAAAGGATAGGGGAAAAGATGTTAGATCACGAGGGTCCCGCCACTGGGGACCTCCGCAATCTCTGGGCCAGGAGATTGCAGTTTCCATGTTAGCGACGTCACACTAAGTCCCCTCCATTCACCTCTATGTACCAGCTGTCATGGCTCCTCCCATAGAGGTGAATAGAGGGGACGTGGCGGCTGGCATCGCCAGTCATCGGACACGGAGTGGACTTCGCCCATAAAAAAAGCTCTCAGAGGATAATTTTGAGAAGAACACATCTTAGTGCTAGACAGGTCTCTACCATGCACTCAAAAAGAAAATTATGTCCAGTTGACAGACAAAATTATGTCCACATGACTAACAAAAGCAAGATGATGTTTTGGACAAATTGCTTGCCATCTAGGCCCTTCTGAAAAAAAAAAAAAAAAATGACAAGAAAAGACAACTATAATAGATAGATACCACCAAAATAGAAAAAATAAATAAATAAATAAATAAAGAGAAACTCACCCAGACTACATGTGGTCGTTAAAAGGGGTACTGCGCTGAAAAGCATCTTATTACCTATCCAAATGATAGGGGGATAAGAAGTCTGATCGCGTGGGGTTCCGCAGCTGTGGACCCCCGTGATCTCCGGGCTGGCAGTGGCGGCATACAGAACGCAGAAGCTTGTAGCTTCCCTGTTCCTGACGTCACGCCCCGCCCCCTCCATTCATGTCTATGGGAGGGGTCGTGATGGCTAACACGTAGCCACCACGCATCCTCCCATAGACATGAATAGAGGGGGCGTGGTGGCTGTAGTCCCCAGTCACCCGGAACGGAGTGGAGTTCGCCCTCTGCACAGATGACTAGAGTGCTGCACCGGAGATCGCGGGAGTCTCAGCAGCGGGACCCCCGCGATCAGACATGTTATATCCTATGCTTTTGATAGGGGGATAAGATTTTTTCGAACACCGTCTGCTTCTGTTTAGCATTTTTATTATTTCCTCCACGTCTTTTAACAGCCATAAACTCATAAATGTTTATATCTACAAACTATATGAGGGCCTGTTTACTGCATAACCAATTGTACTTTGGGATGACAACTTTCATTTTACCATAAAGTGTACATTGCAACCAAAATAATTTTGCAACTTTTGGAGGGTTTTGTTTTTACACAGTGCACTTTATGGTATAACTAACGATCTCTTTATTTTTTGGATCAATAGTAAAGTTTTCATGCTTTAGCATTAGTGTACTCCTTTTAAGAATCCCAAATGTAACCAAAATTTGTATGTTTAACCTCCTAAGGACGCAGGTTATACCTGTACGCCCTGCACCTGGTAAAGGTGTTTAAAACGGGGTCACGCCACGCTGTGACCCCGCATCACACCGGATCGGTACCAGCTGCTATTCATAGCCGGGACCCTGGGCTAATAGTGCGCGACACAGATCATTGTGCCGTGCGCTATTAACCCTTCAGACGCGGCGATCAAAGTTGATCACCACGTCGAAAATGAAAGTAAAAGCTTCCCGGCAGCTCAGTTGGGCTGATCGGGACTATCGCGATAAAATCGCGATGTCCCGTTCAGCTAGGACGCGAGTGGAGGCCCCCTTACCTTGCTCCACTGCTTCCAATTGGCGTTTGATTACTCCAAGCCTGAGTTACAGGCTTGAGCAATCAACCCCCTATTACGCTGATCTATGCAAAGCTATGGCATTGCAGGGATCAGGGTAAAAGATCAGTGTGTGCAGTGTTATAGCCCCCTATGGGAGATAAAAAAAAAACCCTTCCCTAATAAAAGTTTGAATCACCCTTTTCCCATGAAAAAAATAAAATAAAAAACTGTAAATAAAAACATATGTGGTATCGCCGCGAGGGTAAATGTCCGAACTATAAAAATATATAAATTATTTAAACCGCACGGTCAATGGTGTACGCGTAAAAAAATTCCAAAGTCCAAAATAGCGTATTTTTGGTCACTTTTTATATCATTAAAAAAATGAATAAAAAGCGATCAAAAAGTCCGATCAATGCAAAAATGGTACCGATAAAAACTTCAGAACACAGCGCAAAAAAAATGAGTCCTCCTACCGGCCTGTACGCAAAAAAAATAAAAAGTTATATGGCTCAGAAGATGATCATTTTAAAGAGGCACTCCGGTAAAAACCTTTTTTCTTTTAAATCAACTGGTGCCAGAAAGTTAAACATATTTGTAAATTACTTCTATTAAAAAATCTTAATATTTTCAGTACTTATTAGCTGCTGAATTCTACGGAGGAAATTCCTTTCTTTTTGGAACATTGATGACATCACAAGCACAGTGCTCTCTGCTGACATCTCTGTCCATTTTAGCAACCGTGCACAGCAGATGTATGCTAAGGGCAGCATGGTGGCTCAGTGGTTAGCACTGATGCCTTGCAGTGCTGGGGCCTTGGGTTCAAATCCCACTAAGGACAACAATAAATAAAGTATTATTATTATTATAATGACGTCAGCAAAGAGCACTGTGCTCATGATGTCATCAGAGAGAATTCCAAAAAGAAAAGAATTTCCTCAGTAGTATTTAGCAGCTAGTAAGTACAGGAAGGATTAAGATTTTTTTAATGAAAGTAATTTACAAATATGTTTAACTTTCTGCCACCAGTTGATTTAAAAGAAAAAAGGTTTTCACTGGAGTACCCCTTCAAACGTATAAAATCTTCCTGCATGTAGTTATGATTTTTTTCAAAAGTACGACAAAATCAAACCTATATAAGTAGGGTATCATTTTAACCGTATGGACCTACAGAATAAAAATAAGGTGTCATTTTTTCAGAAAAATGCACTGCGTAGAAACCAAAGGCCAAAAAATTTACAACCTGAAATTTTTTCTTCAATTTTGGCACACTGAGTTTTTTTTCCGTTTCAACGTGGATTTTTGGGTAAAATGACTAATGTCACTGCAAAGTAGAATTGGTGGTGCAAAAAATAAGCCATAAAATGGAATTTTATGTGCAAAATTGAAATATGATTTTTAGAAGGTGATGAGGAAAAAATGAAAATGGAAAAACGCTGAGTCCTTAAGGGGTTAAATTGACCAATTCTGACCCCTATAATGTTTTAATATTTCAGATATTTCACTTTTTAATGAAACTGGCCTTATACTAAAGGCCAAAATGGGAAGTGTACTGGGTTATAGTGAAGGGGGAACAGCTTTAAAAAAAAGAGTTGTCTTGCTTTAATCTCACTCCTCACTGCTACTGGTTGTGTCCTGGCTTGTTTGCTTTGCGGCCTCTAGGGACCATCAAATGATTTCTAGAGGTTACAGATGAAGGTGCCAGGACACACCCAGGAGCGGGGAGGGGGTAAGTGTTAGTCCTCAGAGGAGCAGAACATCCATTATTTTGACAGGTGTTCTGCTCTTCTACAACAATCTGTAGTGTCTGGTCCCATGTGTTAGGTTCCAGAATTGCTATGACAGTAAATACAAGTGTTCACTTAAACATACACATCATGAGAGCTGACAGGCCCACTTTTATGCAAATTACCTGCTTTCCCATTCTCCCTTTGTCTTCCTTCTTAATGTCATGTGCCTCATTAAAAACTCTGAGACACTCTTCCATTCGGTCTAGATCAGAATCTGAATCCAAATCTTTTTCCAGAAAGAAAATGTCCATCTCAGAAGAATCCACTGAGGAGACAGAAGTTCTTGTGGTAGCAACCTTGCTTCGATGGGAAGACTTCTCAGCTTTGTCAGAGTTTAAGTTACTTTGTTTACTAGTTTTTCTGCTTTCTTCTTCATCACTTGTCTCATCACCGAATAAATCCACATGACTTAAAGTTTTCAGATTAGTTTTAACATTTACAGTCTCTTGTACTGCTATCCTGGATTTGTCTAAAGACAACGATTTCATGTTTTTGGCTTTTTGCTTTTCATTGTTAATATCTTTAGACCTCATATCATTCTTGCTAGACTTCGCTTTACAGTCTCTTTTTTCAGTACCTTTTTTTTGTCTGAATAACTTTTTGGAATAAGAGGATTCAAAATCTATCTTCTTATTTTCAGTCTGTTCTAACAGCCTTTTATTTTTTTTCTCCTTATACTCCTCTAGCTTGCTATTCTTATTTGTAATGTCTACTTGTTCAGATTTATCCTTAATGTGGCTTTTCGAAGATTCTGTTCTTTGTTTTTTATTGATGCAAGTAATCTGTTCATAATGCATGTGTATTGGCTGCTCTTTTCTACATTCTAACTTCTCATTTTTAGGATCTAAGGGTATTTTAATGTACTCCTTGCTGCAGCTCTTTAAGGAGTTTCCAATATCATCAATATCATACTGCACTGCAGTTTCTTTTACTGTCCTACATCTTTTTTCTGTTGCACACACTGGAGATTTTGATATAGTTAATGAGCTGAACTTTGTAGTAGAAGGAAGATCTTTGACTTTTATAGGAGAACACTGTGATTGAGAATTGTATTCAGAGTCAGAATTTTCAGCCTCAACCACTATTTTAGAGGGTCGATTGCACAACTTCTTATATAAGGGAGCATGACTTTCATCTTGACTATTTGTTCTAAATCTTTTTTTCACTTTTTGGGGTTTATTTTTGCTTAAAAGTCTAGCAGAGTAGTTTACCATGGGATCATATTCCAAATCAGTGTAAGGTTTGGAATGATCAATTACATATTTACTGGTTTTATTCCGAGAAACGTGTGTTACTGTTGTTGGAATATACTCCAAGATACGACTATTACTTCTATCACGTTCTACAGTATCTAAAGTATATTTACATGGATTAACTGACCGAGCCAGGGGAGTTGGGTTGTAACATGAAGCAGTGTTTTCAGAACCACCTGGGTCATATTCGAGAGAAGAAAGTGTTTTTGAGGGCGGATTTTGGGTCTCTAGTAGTTCCTCATACTTTCGCTGCTCTCTTTCCACCTGACTCTTGACTTCTTCAATTGCTTTGTTGACTTGTTCAAGCTCCAATATGTGTTGGCTGGACTCAGGAAAGACATTCAAGATTTCCTCATCCATGCAAGTTGGAACTGGGATTTCAGGGCTGTAAGGATCATACTCTAAAAAAATAAAAATATAAAATGTAAACGTATCAAAGCAAAAGGCAGAATTATACAAATTACAGCAGATATATGTGAGCTTAATTTATCTTGCTGGAAATACCCATCAGAAGATGGGTACACTGTGGTCATAAAGAAATGGACATGGTCAGCAACAATACTCCGGTATGCTGTTGCCTTAATACTAGAGATGTATGTCCCGATACAGATGCTGGTATCGGTGCCGATACTAAATATTTGCACTCGTGTAAATGCCTCTGATACCTGCCATGTCCCCTTTTCCTGTTGGCTAACCAACAACCCCCCCCCCCACCCACCCACCCCTCCACCAATTGCACTGTGTCTACATCTGTGTGTGCGTCCTGCTGATCGATTGCACAATGTGACATCACGATACGTGCACTGACTGCGGGAATGACAGCGCCCCCACTTGAAAAGAAAGAAATAGCAGCTAAAGAAGAGAGAGCGGCAAGGACAAAGAAGTGGAGGCTACCATGACTGAGCCCGACTGGTGACTTGTGAAACAGGAGCTGTTCGAGACCGCCGTGCGTAGAAAAAAAATAAAAAAATAAAAACATGTGTATTGCCGGCCTGCGTAAATGTCCTAACTATAAAAATATATCTTTAACCCCTTAAGGACCCCTTAAAGACAATTTAATTTTTACGTTTTCATTTTTTCCTCCTCGCCTTCTAAAAATCATAACTCTTTTATATTTTCATCCACAGACTATTATGAGGGCTTGTTTTTTGCGCGACCAGTTGTCCTTTGTAATGACATCACTCATTATATCATAAAATGTATGGCGCAACCCAAAAACACTTTTTGTGGGGAAATTAAAACGAAAAACGCAATTTTGCTAATTTTGGAAGGTTTTCACGCCGTACAATTTATGGTAAAAATGACATGTGTTCTTTATTCTGAGGGTCAATACGATTAAAATGATACCCATTATTGTATACTTTTATATTATTGTTGCGCTTAACAAAAATCACAAACTTTTTAACCAAATTAGTACGTTTATAATCCCTTTATTTTGATGACCTCTAACTTTTTTATTTTTCCGTATAAGTGGCGGTATGGGGGCTCATTTTTTGCGCCATGATCTGTACTTTTTTTTGATACCACATTTGCATATAAAAAACTTTTAATACATTTTTTATAATTTTTTTTTAATAAAATGTATTAAAAAAGTAGGAATTTTGGACTTTTTTTATTTTTTTTCGTTCACGCCGTTCACCATACGGGATCATTAACATTTTATTTCAATAGTTCGGACATTTACGCACGCGGCGATACCAAATAGGTCTAGAAAAAATGTTTTTTACGCTTTTTGGGGGTAAAATAGGAAAAAACGGACGTTTTACTTTTTTATTGGGGGAGGGGAATTTTCACTTTTTTTTACTTTTACTTTTACATTTTTTAACATTTTTTTTTTTTACACTTGAATAGTCCCCATAGGGGACTATTCATAGCAATACCATGATTGCTAATACTGATCTGTTCTATGTAGAGGACATAGAACAGATCAGTATTATCGGTCATCTCCTGCTCTGGTCTGCTCGATCACAGACCAGAGCAGGAGACGCCGGGAGCCGCACGGAGGAAGGAGAGGGGGACCTCCGTGCGGCGTTATGAATGATCGGATCCCCGCAGCAGCGCTGCGGGCGATCCGATCGTTCATTTAAATGGCGAACTGCCGCAGATGCCGGGATCTGTAATGATCCCGGCACCTGAGGGGTTAATGGCGGACGCCCGCGAGATCGCGGGCGTCGGCCATTGCCGGCGGGTCCCTGGCTGCGATCAGCAGCCGGGATCAGCCGCGCATGACACGGGCATCGCTCCGATGACCGCGGTTATGCTTAGGACGTAAATGTATGTCCTGGTGCGTTAAGTACCACCTCACCAGGACGTACATTTACGTCCTGCGTCCTTAAGGGGTTAAACCTCATGGTCAATGGCGTACGCGCAAAATAATAAAAATTCAAAAATTGCGTATTTTTGGTCACTTTTCATACCATAACATAAAAAGCTATCAAAACGTTCGATCAAAACAAAAATGGTACCGATAAAAAAACTTAAGATCAGGCGCAAAAAATGAGCCCTCATACCGCCCCATAAGTGGGAAGCCTATCAGGCTGAATTTGTGGGAGGGGCTTTGGCTATTTAACATCCATCGGCCCCTCCCTCGGGGCGTATGCTGGGTTGGCGAAATTGCGGGGGTTCTTTCGTTGCGTACGCTGGGTCAGGTGTGTGGTGGTGCAGGTAAGTGCCGGGTGACCGGCAGGTTTCTTTTACTGGGGCCCTGGTCTGTTGCTATTTGCTCCCCTCGTTTGGCGGGCAGGCTCCGGCACCCAGCGTGTTATGTAGGCGGCGGTCCGTCAGTGCAGCGCGTGCCCGGGCTGGCCGCAGTGAACACGGCCTCTGGATCCAGCGGCAGCTGGCGGCATGGCAGGCGCGGGGAGACGCGACCCACGTGGGTCTCCCTGTGCCGGCGTCTCACGTGTAACACGGGGCTCTGAACGGGCGGAGTCACAGCATGCCAGTGAGCCGGCGGTATAGCTCCACGGATGGCCAGCAGGTGGCGCTGAAAAAAAAAAATGTGTGTGAGGAAATGTGTTAGGCTTACAGAGTGTATTGGTACCATGCAGTAATAAGGGGCTGGCTCATGGTGCACCGGTGTCAGGCCACAGTTCCTGACACATGCACTGTCGCAGACAAGGGGCAGCTTGTAAAGTTAATAATACGATAAACCATATTACTGTGGCTTCGGTTTAGGGGGGGGGGTGGTCATGCATATCGGGGTACCGGGTCAGAAGCTTGGGGTAGTCAAGTAATTAGTGGGGTTGGGGTAGTTTGAGGCATAGGGGGGGGTCAGCATGTATGGGTCAGAGGTGGTAGGTGGCGCGTAAACCATATGGTTAGTACACTGTTAGTTTCTCTTGCAGATTAGGTGGGATGTATCCAGTTAGGTGGTCGTTACGTTCCTGGTCATTGCAAACTTGGCTACGGTCAGTACCAACCGTACGGCGGTTGTTCATGTTATTTATTCACGTTTCACGGGGGTCATCACTTTCGCTAGCAGACGCTAGTTCACGTCATTTCAGTCAAATGCTTAATACTCTTGTTACATTAGTTAATGTTACGCACTACTGCTGTTACACATAGGCCCTGAATCACTGTATATCTGACTCGACATGTCAGATAGGGTTCAAGGCGTCATTGCTACTGTCACGCATACAGAGCATTTCGTTTACACGGGTAGTGGTCACTGCGATCTTGACTCTTCTTCAAGGGTGACCACTTGCCTGCGGTGGTTGCTGACACGTCTTCAGAGCCATCGCTAGTTAGTTAGAAACGGTGCACACTGTAATCTTGACTCGCAGTCAGGAGGTGTTCACGGTTTAATTATTCATGACTATACGCGTCATGCACACGTTCTCGGTCAGACACACGGTCAGGCCTCGTTTCAAACTATTCAGGTGGTACTCTGGGTCGCACTGGCACTACGGTCAGCACTCTTGGGTTCGGCCACATTGCACGGGCAGTCTGCAGCTGTAAGCTAACATTAAAGTATGTATTCGGTTGTTTGCAGGGTTACAGTCGATTTGCTGTTCGTTTCAGACGTCTTACTGTTGTGTTACAGTGGTGGTAAGGTCAGTCAGTACTCAGCAAGGGGGGTACACGTTTCTCATATCTGGTGACTCACGATTACAGTTTTGTTTCCCCGGCACCCGTTACGGCCCGGACAGGTCATGTCTCACGTGTCAGACATAGAGGACCCGATGTCCATCCCTGATACACCAGCTAGAAGCTCCGTGCGAGGGACGCCCTCCTCTGCAGCTTACAGGGCTTGGACGATCCCCAAATTGATGGAGGAGTTGCGCAAGAGAGCAATTCCATTTCTAGCAACCGCCCGAAAAGCAGAGTTGTACAAACTCCTCATGGCGGATCAGGGGGCTGGCGACAGTCAGGATGGGACCTCGGGCCAGTCCACCCTCTCTGAACTGCATGCAATGATGACTTCCATGTTGGGCAGGCTGGATTCTCTGGAGAGAAGGGACATTCATGGGCCTCCAGCTCCAGCAGCATTGCAGGCGCCAACGCCTACACAGATGTCTGCCCCTGTTCCGGTAGGCAACCCAGGTAGGCGCTCTGGGCCACCAAGGGTGTCACCAGTCCATTTTGTCCCAGCGGCCCTGAGAAAAGACATACTGAAAGGGAAGGACATCAATTTGGCGGCCCTGTTGCTATCTGCCTTCGACGTTGAGGACACTAGAACGGTAGCGTGCGCTGACTTATCTGTTGTCCTTAAGAGTAAGGACACCAGGCTGAAACGGAAGCTAAATATCCACGAGTTTGTGATTGCCTTCAGCAAATACAGGGAGGTGATATGCTCAGCCAGGCCGGAGCGCAGAGAGGAGCTCGACCTGTATTTGCTGAGGGTTACTGAATACGCATACAAATACGGTGGTACCCATTTCTACGATTATCATAGAAGTTTCTCAGCCATGGCAGCGGCGGCCTTCAGCCAAGATGGGTACCTCACGGACTGGAGCATCGAAGATTCACAGATGTTCTGCAGCCACTTCGCAAATCTCAAATTCCCCGCATGTGCCGCCTGTCAATCAATCACGCATACTACGGCGTGGTGTGTAGGGCTGGCTCAACAGGGCGAGCAGGGCGCCACCAGACCGTCCACTTCCACGGACAGTTTCAGCAGGTCCGCACCTTCCGTGGATAAGTTGGGCCGTCCAGTACACTATCTCGGAGGCTCACAAATTTGTAACAACTATAAAATGTCTTCGTGCAACTTCAGCAATTGCAGATTATTACACGTCTGCTTTTACTGCTTCAGGGCACATCCGGGCTCTGCATGTAGGCAGAAAGGGCCAGCATGACTAGGCAGAGTACGTACCCCAGTCCTGGCCGCTCTGCTCGCGGATCACCCGGACCCAGATTGGGTCCAATGGTTGATCAATAGTTTTGATAGAGGCTTCCACGCCGGCATGGTCACACTGCCTCAGGCCACATTTGAATGCGACAATCTGCTGTCTGCCGTAAACGATCCCGCTGTTGTCACTGAATTAATAAATGCTGAGCTAATGAAAGGTTATATGATTGGCCCCTTGTTAGTTTCTCCATTCAGGTCTTGGAGGGTCAGTCCGGTAGGGGTGGTAACAGGCAAGTTCAATGGGAAAAAGAGACTGATATTTGACTTGTCGGCTCCTCATGGGTCACTTGTCCCCAGTATCAACTCTTTCATTCCATCCGAGGAGTTTAGCATGCATTATTCTTCCATAGACCAGGCTATTCAGGTCATCTTGGCGCTCGGCCCAGGGACTTGGATGGCGAAGGCGGATATCACTGACGCCTTCAAGTTGCTGCCATTGCACAGGGACCAGTGGCAATGGTTTGGGCTCAAATGGCAGGGGGCATATTATTTTGCTTCCAAGTTGACTTTCGGATGCAAGAGCAGCCCGTGGCTGTTTGACCAACTGGCCCAGGCATTGCACTGGCTGCTGGTTAATGTCTCTGGATGCAGCCAGGTCATCCATTATCTGGATGATTTTCTTCTGCTCAGTCGCCCGAGGGAAGAGCCGGACCAGTTGGTCAGATTGCTGAAACTGTTCACTGATATTGGGGTGCCAGTGTCTCCCAAGAAAACGGTCGGTCCAACTAAGTGTCTCACCTTTCTGGGAGTAATCCTAGATTCAGTCGCAATGCAAGTCAGCTTGCCCACGGACAAACTCAACCGTATCAGAGACACTATCCACAAGTACACGGTCTCCCAGGTCACGACCAAGGGCGAGTTGCAGAGCTTGCTGGGAATGCTGGCATTTGCTATGCGAGCAATCCCGCAGGGCAGAGCGTTCGTATCCAGAATATTGTCTTTGCTGCATGGTGTCCCTCATCAACACAGTAGGGTTTGGTTAGATTGCCAAGCCCTGGCTGACCTGAACATGTGGGATAGGTTCATGGCACAATGGAATGGGACGGCTATGTTTGTCCCGCCAGCCTCCGAGTTGTCCCCCAAGATCTGCACCGATGCGTCATCTTCCATCGGTTATGGTGCAGTGTGGGGCAGCAGGTGGATGGCGGGCCAATGGTCCAAGCAGGTATTGGCTCTGGCAGGCTTCAGCAGCACTTCGGCACTTTTTGAGGTTTTCCCCATTGTAGCAGCTGCAGTGACATGGGGCGACAAGTGGTCAGGGCAGACGGTGGAGTTTCAGTGTGACAATCAGGCGACAGTTGCCATAGTCAACAAGGGCAGTTCCGGGCATGCTACTGTCATGTCATTCATGCGCAGACTAGTCTGGGCGTCCTTACAACACAACTTCAATTTTGTAGCCAGACACATACCGGGGGTAGACAACACGGCCGCAGATGCTCTTTCCAGGGCTAATTTCCATCTCTTTTCACAGGTGGCTCCGCAAGCAGACGCAGTAGGAACACAACCCCCTTGCCTGGCACAATTAATCTTGGACTGAATTATTACACACAGGTGGCCCGGGAGTTAATGTCGGACGCCTTAGCCCCCAATACCAGAAAGGCCTATCATGCAGCACACGACACCTTCAGGTCATATCTGTCGCAACATAGCATCCCTTTTTCTTACGACACCACTATCATTCTATCTTTCATCGGTTTCTGCCACTCTTCTCTGCACCTGTCTCATAGCACTATCAAATCTTACCTTTCGGGCATTCAGCATTTCATTTCTTTATCCCACCCAGACAGGCTATCTATCCTATCATCTCAGGCTGTCAAGGCTGCGCTCAGAGGGGTGGTGGCTCGTAGCGCCACAGCACCAACTCTCAGGAAACCGATCAGCGGCGAGCTGTTCCGAGCCATGTCTGACGCATTAGCCAATAACCCGTTTGGCTTCGAGCGCAGTCTGATAATCAAATCTGCCATTTATCTAGCCTTCTATGGCTTCCTCCGGCCGGGTGAATTTTCATGTGTCAGGCGGGGAGCGACACATCCACAGAAGGCTCATTTAAGGTGGCAGGGTTCTTGGTTCGAAATTTCACTGTCTGTCACAAAAACTTGTAGGTGGGGGGCGGTGGTTAAGTATTTTCCTTCAGGTAACAACTGGTGCCCGGTGGCGGTGTTGGCACAACTGGTTGAGTTCCTCCATGATAAGCCTCCGGAGTCGCCACTGTTGCCTTTCGGTGGGGGTGCTTTTACCACTTCTCTTTTCACATCGCATGTCCGCACGCTGCTTGGCAATTTAGGACACAACCACAGAGAGTTCTCAGGTCACTCATTCCGCATAGGAGCAGCATCGGCGGCCTCCAGGCACAAAGTGCCTGTACATGTCATCCAGAAGTTGGGAAGGTGGCGTTCTGATGCATATACCACTTATGTCCCAGATCCCTCAAGGGAAATGGCAGAGGCATTTCAATTTTTGGCATTATAAATAAATGATACTTAATTACCCTAACTGGTGGTGTATTTTTGCCCTCTATAGGCGGACCCTCGACGCGGTTTTCAGGCACACCTCAACCGCTGTTCTATGTTATAAGTAGAGTTTTGTGTTAGGTCTTGGTAAATCTAGTTTCTTGCAGGTGGCCTTGGCAGGAGATAACAGGTAAGCCCATGCACGGTTCAAAGTCCTGACCACAAGTGGGAAGCCTATCAGGCTGAATTTGTGGGAGGGGCTTTGGCTATTTAACATCCATCGGCCCCTCCCTCGGGGCGTATGCTGGGTTGGCGAAACCCACCCTCCTCACCCTTTTCTTCATCACCATACATAAGGGAATGCTCTCTATAGGCGGACCCTCGACGCGGTTTTCAGGCACACCTCAACCGCTGTTCTATGTTATAAGTAGAGTTTTGTGTTAGGTCTTGGTAAATCTAGTTTCTTGCAGGTGGCCTTGGCAGGAGATAACAGGTAAGCCCATGCACGGTTCAAAGTCCTGACCACAAGCACAATTTTAAACATATAAATTGTCCTGCATGTAGTTATAATTTTTTTAAGTAGTAATACAAAATCAAACCTATATAAGTAGGGTATTATTTTAATCGTATGGACCTACAGAATAAAGAGGTGTCATTTTTACCAAAAAATGTACTGCACAGAAACGGAAGCAACAAAAGTTAAAAAATTGTGTTTTTCTCTTCAATTTTGTCGCACAATGATTTTTTTTTTCTGTTTCACCGTACATTTTATTGAAAGACTGGTGACTCATATTATGCAGTCTTTCTTTACTGAAATAACCCACAGCAAAACAGTTAATGAATATAAACAGAGAAAAAACTTCGCAGGTGAACTACAAACATGCTGCAGGTAATGAGCAGCCAATCAGGAACAGGCTAGGTAATATAAGTCCGTGTAGCATTCAAATATCCCTATTTCTTTCCTGCTCCATTACAGATAAGTCACAGTATTATGTCAAGCCATATTTAGTGACTGCCTTGTGTATTAGTATCAATATATACATATCTCATCGACCGATATCGGTTTTTTTAGGGCCGATAGCAGATAACTTATACCGATGTTCCGGTATAAGTTATCGGCTACTTATCTCCCCCCCTGGCGACACCACTGAAGATCATTGATTTAAAGCGGGCTCTTTAAATCAATGAACTGCAGCGGCTTTTGCGGTGCCAGACACTGCCGCCGCCACCACCAACCGCTTCTCTCCCCCTGCCTGTCCTGGGGTCCTCCTGAGTCCTATCACCACCACCACACTACGCCGCACCGCACCCCCCACCGGACCGCCCTGGCCAGAGACCGCCTCCGCTGCTGTCCCATTGCCTCCCCTCATTCCCGGTTTTGTAATTACCTGTTCCCAGGCCCTCATTCATTAATTTCCCTTTATTTGCTTCTTTTTCACCGGTGCTCATATCGCCATTGTGGCCGCTGCACATCACGTGACCTTCCGCTCGCGCTGATTCTTACCTTGTCAGCGTTCCCGCACTGCTTTCTCTTCACACGGCGGCTTATCCTCACAGATCAACAGCCTGTTACTGAGCTCCGTGTGTTCTCTCTCCTCAGCATCTAAGTTCCGTTCTCCAGCACCTCCCCTTCAGTTCTGTGGCCAGTTACATTGCGTCCATTGCTATTGTGGTGCTGCTGCTCCATCTCCTGTCACAATTTAGGTATTGCAGACAACCCAACTTTCCAATAAACCCTGCATTCCATTAAACAAATAAGAACTATTAGCTATATAAATTCTAGTATTTCTCCACAAGTTTTTTCCCCTCTGTACCCCCCTCTCTTTCCATTATGTCCTCCCCTGAGATTCCTAAAAGTAGGGAAAATAACCCCATGACTGAAGACCAGATACATTCTTTGGTGAATGAATCTGTCAGTAGGTCTGTACAAATTGCTGTGCAGAGAGCTCTTGTATCCATGCAGGATTCTATAGCGCAATCTGTTGCGCGTGCTATAGTGCATTCAACACCCAAACCTGTACCACAAAATATTCCTGCCTCCCCTATAGACCAATTTTGGTTGGCAGATGATGCCAGTAATACTCCATCTAACCTAACACTCATCTAGAAAGCATCATATTTATACTGGCGACCGTACCTCCAAAAAAGTGCATATTTTGCACGATAAAAAGAGTAGGTCCGATATACTCTGAAGGCTCACTTCCTACGTGCAGCACTTTTACTGATGTCCAAGAGACACATCCCATGAGGAAGAGCATTGCGTACGGGCTTGGACATCCTCTAAAAGGATAAACCTGACTCTTTTCAAGAGTCTGGTAATAATTCTTCTTCAGAAGAATATTTTTCTGACAATGAGGATTCTTGCCTTATTGATGAAGAATCTGAGGATTTTGACAATAGCCTGAGGGAGGCTGACAATACCCATGACACTATCCTTGATAATACCGGCACCCTATTTTTCCATCCCTCTCCAATTAAACAGCCCCGATCAGGGGAACGGGTGCCCGACCCACAAGTTTCAAAATTTATTGAACTCTGGATAAATAAGAGTTTGGATAAGGTGGAGAGGAATAAATTAAAAGCAGAATATCTGCGTCCTTACCTCTCCTCTAATGTGGCAATTACCCCTGATATTGACTCCATCCTTGTCCGATATCTGTTAAAAAGTGTCAAGAACCCAAAAAGGGGGCTTGATCGCTCCTTTAAACTTTGCCAGGACAAATTTCTAGACATCCTTGGCCCCCTCTCCAAGATTCTGGATTTGGCCGAACAATCTTCGTCTTCAGGTACTCCTGTAGACGTCTCCGTTCTCAAAGGTTGGGCCCAAGTACGATGTGCCTCTTTGGTAACACCAATGCAGCATTCTGCATCGAGAGGAGAAGAACTATACTCATGAAACTTGATTCACAGCTTTCCCATTTGGCCTCTTCTGAAGTTTCTATAACTTGTGAGGGTTTCCTTTTTGGGGAAGCGTTCATTAAAGAAATCTCTAAGTACGTTGTTCTCTTCTACAGATTAATGGATACTCTACACAATCCAGGGTTTCCAATTAGACTTCCTTGCCACTCCACATCAGTCACAATTCCCACGTCCCATTAATTTTTCCTACACAGATCAGAATCTGATCAACTTGGAAATAAAAGAACTCGACGAAAAACGCCATAATTCCTATGAATACAAATCAACTGGTTTTCCTAAGCAACATCTTTTTAGAAAAAAAGACGGGACGTTCAGACCAGTAATCAATCTGAGAAATCGGAACGAATATATTGTATATCGCCACTTCAAAATGGAGGGCATTCACCTGTTAAGAGATATTCTCCTACAAGGAGACTGGCTTACAAAAATAGATTTAAAAAGACGCATACCTGACTGTCCCTATCCATCCAGAATTCCAACCATATCTTCAATTTCAATGGCGCCATCAAATTTGGCAATTTACTTGTCTCCCTTTTGGCCTTTCATCCGCTCCTTGGTGTTTCACCAAGTTATTAAAACCGGTGATTGCGGTGGGGTTCGTCTGATAATATATCTAGACGATATCCTTATGGCCCAGTCTCTCTCTCTTATTTCACTTCACACTCATTGGACACTGTCCCTTCTAACGGACCTGGGGTCATTAGTACTTGAGGATTTTTTATCCCACTATTCTTATTTTTGACATTGGGTTACACCTATTTGTGTTAATGTCTGCATCATTCTAATATGCTGCTGCTGTATAATTTACAGGTTTTCAGACATTTTTTTGCAATGGATTTCAGGACCAGGGATCAAACCTGGCAATCACAACTGAACCAGGTGTTCAGGGAGGACTCCAACCAGATGGGGGCAAGTGGTCAAAGAAATATCCTTCCTTTGCAGAATAATCTTAGCAACTTATTACATCGTAGACTCACATGGTGGAATAAAGCATTTCTTGAAAATTATGTTCAAAGGGGATTAGTACCATGCGGACTCCGCATTCAAGTACCGTATATACTAGAGTATAAGCCGACCCGAATATAAGCAGAGGCCCCCAATTTCACCCCAAAAACCCAAGAAAAGTTATTGACTCGACTATAAGCCTAGGGTGGGAAATCCTCCCCCTGTCATTAACACCCCCGTCGTCATCATCACCCTGTCATTTTCACCCCCATCATCATACTGTCATTTTCACCCCCCGCCCTTCATTATCAATGCCTGTCAATCCCTTATCAGTGGTCTTCAACCTGCGGTCCTCCAGATGTTGCAAAAAGGAGATTTTTTAATGCTTACCGTAAAATCTCTCTCTAAGGATCCATTGGGGGACACAGACCATGGGTGTATGCTGCTGTCTCTAGGAGGTATGACACTATGGCAACAAAAAATTCAGCTCCTCCCAGCAGGATATACCCGCCTCCAGGCCCTGAGCTAATCAGTTTTAGTACCAGAGCAATAGGAGAGGACTGACAGGTGAAGGAAAAAACACGAACTATCCGAGAACCTGAAGACAAAAATATAACTAAACAAACCCTCGGACAGAGAACCATAGAGAAACCCAAAAGGGCGGGAGCTGTGTCCCCAAATGGATCCTTCGAGAGAGATTTTACGGTAAGCATTAAAAAATTTCCTTTTCTCTATCGGCTCCATTGGGGGACACAGACCATGGGACGTACCAAAGCCGTCCCTTGGGTGGGTAAGAAATCCGTCAGGTGGACGGCTGGACCACCGCCGCCTGCAACGCCCCACAGCCCAGAGTAGCATCAGCTAATGCAAAAGGTATGAATGAAAGTGTGCAAAGACGACCATGTGGTCGCTTTACAGAACTGCGAGGCCGAAACCACGTAGTGGAGGGCCCAGGATGCCCCGAAAAACGGGTGGAATGAGCCAAAACCCTGAAGGGTGGGATCTTCCCCATTGCAGCGGTAGGCTTCTGAAATAGCAGACCGGATCCACCTAAAAATGGTGGACTTGGAAGTAGGTTGCCCTGTACGGCGACCTTCCGGAAAAACAAAAAAGAAGTCACACTGTAAAAGGAAAAGGTGACTGAGATAAGTCCGAACAGCCCTTACCACAACCAGGTTGTGGAGCAAACGCTCCCGGGGATGAGAAGGGGCCGGACAAAAAGACAGCAGGACTATGTCCTCATTGAGATGAAAAACTTGAAACCATGTCAGGTAAGGACAGACCTGGATGGAAAACAACGGCAGGAGTGCTGCCAGCGCCAACACCTTCCTAACAGAGGTAAGAGCACACCACGTTAAGGAACGCCACCTTCCAGGGAAGAAGGCAAAGAGGACTGTCCCTGAGAGGTTCAAGAGGAGCGCCTTGCAGGGCACCTAAGACAAAGTGTAAATCCCTAGAGAAGAAGGGAACCGATAAGGAGGGGCAGGGTGCGCCACTCCCTGAACCAAGTCTGGACATGAGAATGGAATGCCAGAGGACGTTGAAAAAGAATAGAAAGGGTTAACTTTGACGCTTAAGGGAGCTGAGAGCCAAGCCCTGGACCAGCCCTTATTGGAAGGGAAAAGGGGTCGGGGAAAACCACGACCGGAGAAAAAGGCTGAGTTTCACGCCAACGAAAATAAAACCGCCAGGTATGGTGGTAATTCTTTGCAGAGGAAGGCTTGCAAGCCCTCAGTATGGTGCGAACCACTTGGAAGAGAAAACTGTCAAAAGCCTAGACGGTAGATAGGGGACCTGAGATAGGAGGTCCGGGCGAGAGGGAAGGTGCAGCAAGTCGTTAGGAGCCTGACCGCGATGACGTACAACGCCCACCGGAGCCAGTCTGAGCCACAAGAATGGCGGGAACTCCCTCTGCTGTGAGCTTCCTCAGGACCCTGGAATGAGAGAAAAGGGAGGAAACAGATAAGGTAGGGCAAAGCCCGACCAAGAGAGAGGAGCGCTTCGGTTGTGGCGGGACGTGCTGAGGTCAACGCCTGGAGCGCCTCAGAGGCTGCAGGTAACTGCAAACACCTCCGGATGTAGGGACCAATCGCATCGACGGCTGGGACAAACCACTCCCAGCTGAGTATGTCCGGAATGAAGATCGCTGAGATGGTCGGAAAGCTGAACCCCGCCCAGAAGGGAACTTCCCAACGAAGCAAGCAAAGATAGAATTGCCCTAGTAGTTCCAACATGATGATGGGGAGAAGGACTTCTCGGAGGACCAAGGACCAGACAGGCAGGTCCTTGAAAACCCCTCCCCAGTCCGACAGACTGGTAGGAAGGGGCAGAAAGGAGCACCCCTGAAAAAGCAGGAGGAAACGTAGCCACCATAGAAGGGACCAATAAGACTGCCAAGAGAAGGAACTTGCAGTCGAGAGACAAAGGAGACCTGTCCCACTGGAAGAGAATCACCAGTTGAAGAGGTCGGTGATTAAGCTGGGCGAATGGTACAGCCACCACCAACCGACCCAGGAGATCCATGCAAAAGCAAATGGAAACTGGAGCAGGGAGCCTAAGTCATCGGACTCCTGCAAGAGTCAGCCGATTGTTCGGCGGAGTCGAAGTGGGCATGAGGCTGTGTTGAATTGGAGCCCCAGGAGAGAGGTTTGACTTGTCCTGATTGACCATCCAACCAAAGTGAGACAATGTCCGGATGTGGAGATTATGACACTCCAGATTCTGGATCCTGATTGGAGCTCTGATCAGGAGGTCGTCCAAGTAAGGAATCACTGAAACCACTCTTGTCCGTAAAAGGGCTATCACAGGCGCCAGAACCTTGGTAAGGGCCCATGGAGAAGTGGCCAGACCGAAGTGGAGAGCCACAATAGAAAATGACTGTCCGGAACAGAAAAGCGGAGGTACCGCTGATGACCGGCATCCTTGATGTCCACCAAGGAAGAAAACTTCCCTTGACCCATGGACGCCAGCACCGAACGGAGAGACTCCATTCAGAATGTGCTGAGTGAGATGCTCAAGAACCAAAGATTGGGCGAACAGAAACGCCTTTTTGGGGACCACAAAGAGGTTGAAATGAAAGCCTCGAAAACGTTCCCCTGAAGGAACCTGGACAACTACCTGGATGAAAGGGAACTGGAGCGCGCCCAAACTGCCTTCGCTAGAGAGGGGGACTGGGAGGTCTGGAAAGGAAAATGCAATCCCATGAAGGGAGGCAAATTCGATCCTGAATGTGCGTGGTCCAGGCATCCCGCAAGAGTAGGAGATGACCAACCACTTGTGAAAAGTCGGCGGGTGGGGCGACCCTTCAGGCCGAGGTAGGCCTACAGGTGCCTGATGGGGCCACAAAACAACCAGTACAGTTAGCAGACCTCCAGGAGGGACGGGTTAGGAAAGAGGGAGCCCTCTGCTCGTGAAGACGCCTGGCTGGACCCTTGTTGGTATCAAGGGTCCGCAGGACCGGAAGGAGAAGGACCTCCGACAGGCGGTTGTGCGAGCCTTATCCAGAGGCAAAAAGGAGCTCTTTTCATCCGTTGCCTCACTTCCTGAAGGCGGTGACCGTTTTCCAGGCAATAAGCCACATGGAGCGACTGAGTGCTACCAAGTAGCCAGTGGCAAGGGCAGCCCAGCGGCTGCGCATGGAAGCAGAACACAGAAAATCTCCAGCTAAGGAGCAATGAAGAGCTAGTGAGACACCTGCTGTCTCAAAAGCCAATTTAGCCAAGGTTTCCACCTTCTTGTCCGCTGGATACTTGAAGGCAGCCGCATCGGCCAACGGCAGGGTAGACGCCTTAGAGAGGCGGGAGACCGGTGCATCCACAGTTGGAGAGGAGGTCCACCGAGCAATGAGGTCCTTGGCGAAGGGATACTGTGCCTTTGCCTTCTTCGTTTCCTGAAACTTCTGTAGGGGTGCATCCAGGCGGATTCCAGCAGGGGGTCAAATTCAGCATGAGTGCTGAAAGTCCTGGGTGCCGGACGGGCATAAAGAAAGGGAACCAATGGCCGAAACCAATGAGTGCACCACATACGACATATCCGTGCGGTCCTCTGAGTCAGAGGCCGATCGGAAAACTTCATCCACAAGTTCTCCAGGTGAATGTGAACGTGTGAGGCGGCCCTGGAAGAGGGAGAGACTGACCTGGTGCGCGGGTCTGGAGAGCCAGAGCGGCGACCATGGCGCCAGAGCGTCCACTAGGGGAGCGACTCGTGCTACAAGTGGGAGCAGCAGGGCGATGCCTGTGAGGGGAGCGCCCGTGCCTGCCCAAAGACTCGGGGGATGAGTCAGATGAACACCCCTATGACGCTACAAGAGCGGCAAGTATAGGGGGAAAGCGGGACCCTCCGAAGGGCCCGTGTAGGAAGGGCCTCTCCAAGGCAACCACCACAGACAGAGGGAGGGAACCCAGGCTGGAGGGGCGGCCGAACCCACCGGGTCTGGAAAAACAACCGGGGTAGAATAGCAGGGGGGTCTGGGGGAGCAGTGTGCAGGCCGAACAAGTGGTTCGGCAGAACCGGACATTTTTTAAGTTACAACCTTTGTCCCTAAGGCAACTGTGACAATGCCCATGAGAACTGCAGCTGACATGAGAAAACCTCTGAACCAATAGCCAGAGGGGGCTGTGCTACACACAAGGGCTCTGTGATTGGCCCTGCAACAAAAAAGAAACCATGCGCGCGCACAGCGCTGATTGGGGCTTAGTTCGCGCCCTTATGCAGGCTTCGGCGGCTCTGGGTGGGCGGAGTCAACGCGCACTGGGCCGCCGAAGTAAATACAGGCCGGACCTTAATGGCGCCCGCTCCTGGCCCCGAGCGCATATGCGAAAGTATATGCGCCTGTAGGGAAAGGGAGGGAAGGGGCGGAACATAATGTCGGCAGCCGCACTGCCAAATGAATAAAAACAAAGCCCCGTCCATAATGGTGCCAGCTCCCAGCCCCGAGCACATATGCGAAAGCATATGCGCCTGCGTGGAAAGGGAGGGGGCGGAACATACCGTCGGCAGCCGCAATGCCGAATGAATAACAAAGCTTACTGTCGGCATCCGCGCTGCCGAGACGAAAGTAGGAACAGGCGCCCGCAGTAAAAAAATATGTAGCCCGGTCCCTAATGGCCCCCGCTCTTGGCCCCGAGCGCATATACGAACACATATGCGCCGGCGGGGGAAGGGAGGGAGCCCGCAAGGAGAGATATGCACCGCGGCTGCCTCATGCAGCCGCGGAAATACTGTAAAAAAAATACCACACATAATGAACTGTGAAAAACACCACACATACATGTCCGCTCAGCCCCAGTATAATAAAGAACCCCCCATAAAGGAAAGGAGGGAAAATCCCTCCTGGCCAGCCCCAACAGTCCCCATGTAGAAGAGTGGGACAAAAATTGGGGGTCTCCAGGTGTTGAAAATGTTCCCTAAAGAAAAAAAAAAAAAGGGGGGGGGGGGAAATACTGACCTTCGACAGAAACTTACCTCATGAAGTCTCCTTATGAAGTCTTCAGTCAGCTTTTTTGTCCCTGCATCATGCCGGGCTACCATATGCGAGCATGGAATAGGGGGACCCGGACCCATGAGGTACAACCCCAGGCGCTGACCGTTGGTGAGAGGGGGTGAACAGCGCATATACGCAATGTCTGTGCCCCCTCAATCGCAATGGGGAAACAGTGAGCCGCAGTTCCTTAGTCCCCACCTGAAAACAGGAAAGAAAAAGGAATAAAAAAAAATCTAACACCTCTCTAAATCTAGGAAAATAATAAAACATAAGATCTGATCTGGAGAGAACTCCAGACCATGTCTACCTCCTTAGACACTAAGCTTAAACTGATTAGCTCAGGGCCTGGAGGTGGGTATATCCTGCTGGGAGGAGCCAACTTTTTTGTTGCCATAGTGTCATACCTCCTAGAGACAGCAGCATACACCCATGGTCTGTGTCCCCCAATGGAGCCGATAGAGAAACTACAACTCCCAGCATGCTGGGAGTTGTAGTTTTGAAACAGCTGGAGGTTCACAGGTTGAAGACCACTGCGGCCTTCGACATCACCCTTTAGTTTTCTACTCACCTCCCCTCGGTGGGAAGGAAGGGTGAGCTGGTCCGGGCCATCTATGCTGCAGGGACCATCCGGTGGGGAAGGTTAGTCATTCTGGGCTGTCCATTTTCACCGGGAGGCTCTTTTCTCCGCTCCGGGCCGGCCCCGGGTTAGCAACTTTACGTTGACGATGACGCACAGGGACGTTCACGCGCAGGTACGTCTGCTGCGCACGGACGTCCTTGTGAGTCATCATCAAGGCAACGTCACTAGTCAGGGGCCGGGCCGGAACGGAGAAAATGGACAGCCTGGCACGACTAACCCTCCCCACCGGACGGTCCCTTAAGCATAGATGGCCCGGACCAGCTCACCCTTCCTTCCCACGAGGGGAGGCGAGTAGAAAACTAAAGGGGGGGGGGGGGACACTGGATGATAACGAAGGCAACAGTGGTCTTCAACCTGCGGACCTCCAGATGGGAGGGGCATGCTGGGAGTTGTAGTTTTGCAACATCTGTAGGTCCGCAGGTTGAAGACCACAGAAGGGATTGACAGGCGGAGAGTTCACTCGAGTATAAGCCGAGGGGGGTGTTTTCAGCACGAAAAGTCGTGCTGAAAAACTCGGCTTATACGGTATTTCCGTCATTTCCGATTTAAGATGAAACTTTAATTAGTAGGTGGGAGGATGTTTGTACCACATTGTTGAAATTTATGGAATTACTTATTGGTTTATATAAACGCTCCCTGGAAGAATTTGAAATGGAGATAGAGGAATTACAGAGTAAATTGAGAAGTGAATCCACCTCAGCGGAGTTGGACTACTTTTATAAACGCATGGAGAAAAAGGTCTATTTGGGAGAAGGAAATCTCAGAAATTAAGTGCAAAAAATTATTCAGAGACCAGAATGATGTTCAGCAGAGAAGAATGTATAAGTGGCAGCAAAATGCTAAGTTTTCTTGCACAAATAATTATGCTACAAGATCTAGATCGATGTCAGTTTCATCAATGTCCTCATCCAGTGAGTATGGAGGTACAAATACCAGAACTTACCAAGGCTTCGGAAAGCAGAAAAGAAAGATGGACACACAACAGCAACATAATAAGCGGAAATGGGGACAGCAAGGATCAGCAGTACCCTCGGAGGACGCCATGAAGGTAATATATCTTTCACAGCATGTCCTGTCTGATGATGGTGTATCTGTTCTTTCCAAGGGTTTAAATTTCTCCCCCACAGCATCTTTCCATCATTTTTCAGCCATAAAAGATCTGTATCTTTTTGCTCGTTCCTTAATTCTTAAGAGATGGCACCATAAGGAGGAAATTGGGAAATCTTTACCGCCCCAATGGAACGAGCAGCCTTACGTACCTTGGAGGACTTCTAGAACAAGATATTTCACCTGATATGCAGGTACCTATGGCAATCAGAACTAGGTCATCTAAATTTCCTCCTCTATCGGTGTGTCCGACAGTAGATATGGTTGTTTGCCTGGTTAGTGAAGACTTTAAATTAATAAAGGTTTTATAGATGATAACCTTACACCTGGGCAAAGAGAGAGCTTTGATAGATTGAGAGGCCTAGACGATGTTGTATATAAGCCGGCGGACAAAGGGGGAAAAAATTGTGGTCTGGCCCCGTAGGATGTACAAGGCAGAAGCGTATAAACAACTACGCAACTCTACATGTTATGTTATAAGAAAATGACACACAATTCCCTCTCCTCTTTTAAACAGAATCTCGTCAATATCTTACAGCATGCCGAAACCTCGGGGATTTTCTCACCAGAATTAAAGAAAGCACTGAAAGTTGATCACCCAAGGATACCCACAATGTACCTACTTCCGAAAGAACATAAGAATCAGAAGAAACCTCCGGGACGTCCCATAATCGCAGGTAATGGGAGTCTGAGAACATTGGGAAATTCATTGATGCTAAATTAAAACCAATGGTAGAGTGCCTGCCATCTTTTGTACGTGATACCAACCATATGCTTAACCCCTTAAGGACCGGGGGTTTTTCCGTTTTTGCATTTTCGTTTTTTGCTCCGTGCCTTTAAAAAATCATAACTCTTCAATTTTGCACCTAAAAATCCATATGATTGCTTATTTTTTGCGCCACCAATTCTACTTTGTAATGACGTCAGTCATTTTGCCCAAAAATCTACGGTGAAACGGGAAAAAAAAATCATTGTGCAACAAAATTGAAAAAAAAACGCCGTTTTGTAACTTTTAGGGGGTTTACGTTTCTTTTTCGGTAAAAATGACACCTTATCTTTATTCTGTAGGTCCATACGATTAAAATGATACCCTACTTATATAGGTTTGATTTTGTCGTACTTCTGGAAAAAATCATAACTACATGCAGGAAAATGAAAACGTTTAAAATTGTCATCTTCTGACCCCCATAACTTTTTATTTTTCCGTGTATGGGGCATTATGAGGGCTCATTTTTTGCGCCGTGATCTGAAATTTTTACCGGTACCATATTGCATTGATAGGACTTATTGATCGCTTTTTATTCATTTTTAAATGATATAAAAAGGGACCAAAAATGCACTATTTTGGACTTTGGAATTTTTTTGCGCGCACGCCATTGACCGAGCGGTTTAATTAATGATATATTTTTATGATTCGGACATTTCCGCACGCGGTGATACCATATATGTTTATTTTTATTTACACTTTTTTTTATGGGAAAAGGGGGGTGATTCAAACTTTTAATATGGGAGGGGTTAAATGATATTCATTCACTTTTTTTTTGCAGTGTTATAGCTCCCATAGGGACCTATAACACTGCACACACTGATCTTTATCATTGATCACTGGTTTCTCATAGGAAACCAGTGATCGATGATTCTGCCGCATGACTGCTCATGCCTGGATCTCAGGCACTGAGCAGTCATTCGGCGATCGGACAGCGAGGAGGCAGGTAGGGGCCCTCCCGCTGTCCTGTAAGCTGTTCGGGACGCCGCGATTTTGCCGCAGCTATCCCGAACAGCCCACTGAGTTAACCGGCATGGTTTCATTTTCGCTTTTAGCCACGCGGCTCAGCTCTGAGCGCGCAGCTAAAGGTTTAATAGCGTGCGGCGCCGCGATCGGCTCTGGGGGCTATTAGCGGCGGGTCCCGGCTTCACTATGACGCCGGGCCCGCCGTGATATGATGCGGGGATACCGTGTAACCCCACGTTATATCACGGGAGCAGGACCAAGGACGTACTATTCCAGGAAGAAACTTTTTTTTTTATTTATCAACTGGTTCCAGAAAGTTAAACAGATTTGTAAATTACTTCTATTAAAAAAATCTTAATCCTTTCAGTACTTATGAGCTTCTGAAGTTAAGGTTGTTCTTTTCTGTCTAAGTGTTCTCTGATGACACGTGTCTCAGGAACCGCCTAGTTTAGAAGCAAATTCCCATAGCAAACCTTCTAAACTGGGCGTTTCCCAAGACACGTGTCATCAGAGAGCACTTAGACAGAAAAGAACAACCTTAATTTCAGAAGCTCATAAGTACTGAAAGGATTAAGATTTTTTAATAGAAGTAATTTACAAAATCTGTTTAACTTTCTGGAGCCAGTTGATTGAGATATATATATAGATATAGATATAGATATATATATATATATATATATATATATATATATATATATATATATATATATATATATATATATATATACACACATATATATTAAAAAAAAATAAAAAATTAAAAAACACGTTTTTCCTGGATAACCCCTTGATGGCATACATTTGGACAACAACACTACTTGTAACTTGTGACATTGAGTCGCTTTATACAAATATTCGACACGTGGATGGTTTGCAAGAGACTACATTTTTCTTGGAGACTACCGTAGTAATGTGGGACAGGAGTTGTCCAGCTTCTTAATGCAACTCCTGGAATTTACACTTACACATAAAAGTCTTCACTTTCAAGGGGTCCCTCTACCTGCAGCCTCAGGGCACAGCTATGGGTGCAGAGTGTGCGCCCTCATATGCTAATTTGTTCCTGGGGCTGTGGGAGAGGGACATCTTCCTGTCAGATCATGGGGACCCCACAGTGGATCGTGTCCTTTATTAGGCACGGTGCATCGATGATGTCCTCATGATCTGGCAGGGAGATGAGGTTGAACTCACTCAATTCATTTATCACCTTAAAGGGGTACTCCGGCGCTAAGACAACTTATACCCTATGCAAAAATATAGGGGATAGGATGCCTGATATCGGGGGTCTCGCCGCTGGGGACCCCCGTGATCTTGCACTCAGCTCCCTGTTACAATCAGTCCCACCCCCTCCCATAGGTTTGCATTGAGGGGGCGGAGCGTGACATCACATGGGGGCGGGGCCGTGACATCACAATGCTCTGGCCCCGTGATCACCAGTAATCAGACCCAAAGCAAACATGCTCCGGGGACTGATTGTAATGGGGAGCTGCGTGCAAGATCACGGGGGTCCCCAGCGGCAGGACCCCCGCGATCAGGCATCTTATGCCCTATCCTTTGGATAGGAGATAAGATGTCTTCGCGCCGGAGTAGCGCTTTAACAACAATAAGAAGAATATTCCTGTTACATATACCTATAGCCATGATCGGGTTGACTATCTGGATATCTCATTGATTCATGACAACTCCGGGAACATTCAGACACATATGTTCAGAAAATCAACCTCCAGCAGCTCATACTTACATGCTGCTTCTTCTTCCCATCCACAGCATGTCATCAATGCCATTCCGATTGGACAGTACTTAAGTTCACGCAAAATTTGCTCTTCAGAAACATTTTTACAGGAACAAGCAAAGCACCTTAAACGGAGATTTTCAGACAGAGGATACAGCCAGCGAAGCTTAAAGAGAGCCTATAATAGTGCAGTCCATACCCCTAGACAAGATTTGCTTCAACCTGCGACTAAATGCACAGGTGAACAACCAGTAAAATGTATTACCAACTTTCACTCACAGTAGGGCAGTATGAGGAAATGTCTGGAGAGGCATTGGGACTTGTTGACAACTGACCCTATACTAAAGAAATATGTTACACCGAAAGCTACAGTGACAGCTCGACGAACACGTATCCTTAGAGACATATTGGTAAGGAGCGAGTATAGACCATCTTACTACATTGCACATGTTTGGGTCCCAGGGCCCAAAACAAGGGTGTAGACCATGCGGACATTGTGTAGCATGCCCAAATATAGAAAGATCTCATTCCTTCTTCAATTCCTCAGGCTCCAAGACATATGACATCCGTTTGAGTATCACGTGCCAAACTAAAGCAATGATCTATTTCGCCATATGCCCCTGCTCTAAAATTTATATTGGAATGACTACCCGTGCCCATGTTAGAGAACATGTTTGAGACATCAGACTGGCTGCATCTGGGAAGGGAATGGAAGACATTAAGTCCATTCCACAGCATTTCTTTAAATTTCAAAAAAGTGATCCCTCCCTTTTGAAAATTAAAAGGCATTGACAGCGTGGATCTAGGGATACATGGAGGTGATGAAGCTAAGGTGCTGTCCCGGAAAGAAAGCAGATGGATATGGACCCTTGACACACTGTATCCTCATGGTCTCTATGTACTACCTTTTGCCCCTTATCTTTGATTTTGTGTAATTTCTTTGCCCACTTAGTCCTTTAGCGGGTTGTTTTTAATATTAATACTTGTTTTTAATTGGCTTATTTTATACATTTTTTTTTTCAGGATTTCGGAATAAGATCTCTCTCTCTATTAGGCCAGAATACATGATTGAGATTATCTATATATCTATCTATATCTATATTAAAGGTTGAAGAGCAGCACTCCCAAGCCAGCTGTGCGTGGGTGCAGTCAGTCTCTGGGTCCAAAAGGTTATATAGGCAAAAATGGTGACCGCAGCACTCCAGGAAAATGTGCAAAAAAGTTTATTCCAGACTAAATACAGGCAACGTTTCTGTGGCCTCACACCACCATTTTCAAGCAGTGACTGAGTGATTCTAAGAGCCTTGAGATAATTCACTTCTAATTATGTATGATGAGCCATAATGTGTGCTGTTATTTAAGGCTCTTTGAATCACTCAGTCACTGCTTGAAAATGGTGTGAGTTGCCTGTATTTAGTCTGGAATCAACTTTTTTGCACATTTACCTGGAGTGCTGCGGTCACCATTTTATCTATATATCTCTATCAGGGGTGTGGAAATTTTATTTAAAAAAAACGACTTGTCCACGGGACTAAAATGGAGCAAAATCTACTTGTCCCTCATGAAGATCCCCTTGTCCGGGCCAATTTTCGCTTTTACGCTCTCATTTTTTTCCTCCTCGCCCTATAATAGCCATAACTACCTACTATAAGGATACCTTTTAATTTTTCAACAACATATTCTCTGAACCAAAAAATATATATTAGGTGAATGTGAAATAGTAAAAGATAATTTAGCAGATTTGGTGGTTTCTCTTTTCTGCGCCATTTACCTTGTGGTCAGATAACATGTTGGTTTCATACTTTAGGTCGCCTGATTACAGCAATACAAGATTTGTATAATTTACGTCATGTTTTACAAAATAAAAAAAAATTCTCAACTTTAGAATTTTTTTAATTGCCATTTTTTTTTACCCCTGTAGCTTTATTTTTATTTTTTTCCACATACCAGGCTGTATGAGGGCTCATTTTTGGCGCCATAATCTGTTTTTGTATCGGTACGATTTTGGTATTGATCTGACTTTTTAAGTCACGTAACTTTTTTTATGGGATATTATAAAAATTGCAATTCTGCGGTTTGGTATTTTTTTTTTTTTTTTACATTTACCGTACAGGATACATAATGTTATATTTTAATAGGTCGTACAATTACGCACAAAGCAATACCAAATAGGTTTATTTTTATTTTGTTTGCATGTTTTTATATAGGAGAAGGGGGTGATTTGTGTTTTTTTTAACTTTTATTAAAACTTTTTTTTTTTTTTTTACACTTTATTAGACTTCTAGGAGGAATCAGATTCCTCATACAGATGAATAGAGTTCTATTGAACTCAATTGATCTGTGTGCTGTGATCCATTGATAGAGCCTGGTCCAGCCAGACTATCAATGACAGAGCCGGGACAGGAGGAAACAGAGGCAAGCCCTCCGGCTACCTCTATAATGGATCGCACCCCTGCGATCACTCTGCAGGGGGGGCGATCCACCCCACTAGCCCACCAGGGAGCATTCATGTGTCCCTTTAGACGCCGCGGTCAGCTTTGACAGCGGTGATCTAAAAGGTTAATAGCCAGCCGCGACAATCGCCGCATGCTGGCTATTAGCGGCGGCCCCCAGCTACTGAGAACAGCTGGGGGCAGCAGAGTATGGAGCGGGCACGAGTCCGGAGCCCGCTCCATACAACCCTCTGAGCGCCGCATGCCGGGCTATTATCGGCGGTGTGAAACTTGCACCCCGTGCAGATGTGCGACCACTCCTCCCCTCAGCTGTCCGAAGCTAAAGCTTGGGGAGCGAGATCTGCACGGGGAGAAAGAAGCCACGCCCCCTCATCTCCCCCTCGCACGTCTGCAGAGCAGGGCAGACAGCTTCTCATCTCCCCCTGCTCTGCTTCAGAGGACGCTCTGCAGTCTGTATGGAGCGGGCACGAGTCCAGAGCCCACTCCATACAGACTGCAGAGCGCCGCAGCGCTTGTCAGGTCCGGTCCGGCTTGTCCGGGCTAAGGGCCGGAAAAATTCACCTGCCCGACGTCCGGAACTGCATGTCCTGGGCATCAGGCGATAGATAGATATGTGGAATTCCTATCTATCTATATCAATCTCATGTATTCTGGCCTTTCTGGCCATTTCAGCAAACCCCGTCGGCGCATCGCCTCCTTGTATTCTTTTCCATTTTACCCCTCCCTTTTATTTTTTAATTTTTTTTTATTTTTTTTATTTTTTTACGCACAAAAAGAACTTAAGTCTAATTTTTTAGCACAAATATACACCACTTCGGAGGACACATACCAAAAAGTGTCTATTTTGACACACTAAAGGACTGCATCTTTCATCATGGAGACTCTGCCCATGATGGGAGTTGTAGCCCAGTGTTTGAGGTGCAGTTCGTAGCAGGTCATTATCCAGAGACCCGCTGCGATCCGCATTTATTAACTATACAAGCCGGCGGTACATGTGGCTACACTGCGCTGCCGCCGGCTCTTGTAAACACTGTCATAATTCATAATCCCCGGAACACAGGAGCTCTGATTGGTCAATAGTTATCCACCAATCAGAGCTCCAGTCTCCCGGCGAGGATTACGAATTATAAAAACTGTATATAGGGGCCGGTGGCAGCGCAGTGTAGCCGCATGTACCGCCAGCTTGTATAGTTAAAAAATGCGGATCGCAGGAGAGTGATCTTCCCCTCTGCCCTTGGACTACTACTCCTATCATGGGACAGAGTTTGTCCCATGATGGAGTACTTGTAGTCCCGCAGCGCTGCTGAGGGATGGCTCATCCTCCGGCTGTGGGACTTTTAGGACTACTACTCCCATCATGGACAGACTCTGCCCATGATGGGAGTTGTAGTCCAGGGGCTGAGGTGCAGATCGCACCGGGTCATTCTTCGTCAGACGAAGCACGTAAACCATGCGAAACATCGGCTGCTGCCGTTGCCTTTTGTACCCCCCCGGTATGTGTCGTCGTCCCCGATAGTTACTTGTATGTGAGTATCTTACGTCAATAAAGAAGATTTCAGAAGAATCGGTGAGTTTCCAGCGTTTCATATTCCTATTAAATAAAGCTTCTATATATACTGTAAGGATTCCTCCTTGGGAATTAGCTCCGGGATCGTCCTGGACACTGCCACGGGACACGTTTCCACTCAATAAACCCGCAGACAACGGTTATTCATGCACGCCTGGCACCTTGCCAGCTTTATTTAGACAGGTTGCAGGTAAAACAAAAACATAACTCAGGAACAAACTAAAGTCCTAGACCGTCTGGTCACTGACTACACATATCAGCATGCCCTGACTACTATCTGGTGATCTCCCTTCAGCCAGCATAAAACATGTGCCCCTGCAACCTGTTACTCACAGTTCACACCACTTCTTCACTTCTTGGACCGCTCACAGTTCGCTGTGTGTTTCCTCAACAGGGTCCGTGTGTCTCCCCCTACAGCGATGTGCTGTTACCCAGGGAGAGCCCCAACTATTCTGTTTCTTTTCCTTTTAAACACACACTTTCCCTTCCTGATACCTCATTAATCAGGCCACAGGTGGAGCATTCTGCAGAGATAGCAAGGGAAATACACCCTTTCCTTGCCACACTGCCACAATATACAGCTCATAATTCATAATTCCCGCCGCCGGGAGCTCTGATTGGTCAATAGCTATCCACCAAATCAGAGCTCCCATGTTCCGGCGGGGATTATGAATTATGTCAGTGTATATAGAAGCACAGGAACGCAGTGTAGACACATGTACCGCCGGCTTTTTTAACCAAAATGCGCATCGCATCAGATCATTCTCTGGAGATCTGTTGCGATCCGCATTTATTAACTATAATTAACTATACAAGCCGGCCTTACAAGTGTCTACATCGCGCTCCCCGTCGGCTTCTATATACACTGTCATAATTCATAATACCCGCCACCGGAACACGGGAGCTCCGATTGCTGGATAGCTATTGACCAATCAGAGGTCCCCTCTAACGGCGGCGGGGATTCTGAATTATTACAATGTATATAGAAGCTGGCCGGGTGCGCAATGCAGACGCATGTACTACCGGCTTTTACAGTTAATAAATGCGGATCGCAGCGGGTCTCTGCAGAATGACCTGGTACGATCTGCACCTCAGCCCCTGGACTATAACTCCCATCATGGGCAGAGTCTGTAAAGTATTTCCTCTGTAGTATATAGTCCCTAAAAATTACTGGAAGGATTAAGATTTTTTAATAGAAGTAATTTACAAATCTGTTTAACTTTCTGGCACCAGTTGATTAAAAAATAAAATAAAATAAGATATGTTTTCCACGGGAGTACCCCTTTAAAACTAATTTTTGCCATTGCACTCCTTTTTTAAATAAAAAATCTTTCTAATATACTTTGTTAAAATTAAGTTTTCTATGTTTTATTTGTGTTTGGACTGAGCCCTTTTTCACCTTAACCCATACAGGAGCCAGGGCGTATGGATACGCCCTGTGTACCTGGGTCTTAAGGACCCAGGGCGTACCTGTACGCCCGTGGGAATTTCGGTCCGCCCGTGGGAATTTTGGTCCCTGCTGCGCGCCGGGCGATATCGATCAGCAGGCACCCTGAACAAATGCCCAGGGGGGGGGGGTCATCAGACCCCCCCATGTCGGCGATCGGCGCAAATCGCAAGTGAATTCACACTTGCGATTTGCGCCGATTCCAGGTCATACGGTCTATGGTGACCCGGAATATAAGGGGGATTGCGGTTGTCCACGACACCTATGATCCCCCTGAAGGATCGGAGGCGTCTGTAGCCCTCCAGATGTTGCAAAACTGCAAATCCCAGCATGCCCAAACAGCAAACCGCTGTCTCGGCATGCTGGGAGTTGTACCTCCAGCTATTGCATAACTACATCTCCCAACATCAGTACATGCTGGGAGTTGTAGTTTTGCAACAGCTATAAGCACACTGGTTGGAAAATACCGAGTTAGGTAACAGAACCTAACTGAAGGTTTTCCAACCAGTGTGCCTCCAGCTGTTGCAAAACTACAACTCCCAGCATGCACGGTCTGTCAGTGCATGCTGGGAGTTGTAGTTTTGAAACAGCTGGAGGTTTGTCCCCCCATGTGAACGTACAGGGTACATTCACACGGGCAGGTTAACAGTAGGTTTCCTGCTTCAAGTATGAGCTGCGGCAAATTTTTTCCCGCAGCGCAAATTTCAGCGGGAAGCTCACTGTAAACCTCCGCCCGTGTGAATGTATCCTAAAAACACTACACTAACACAAAATAAAGGGTAAAACACTACATATACACCCCCTTACACTGACCTCCCAATAAAAATGAAAAACTTACTGTACAGCAGCGTTTCCAAAATGGAGCCTCCAGCTGTTGCAAAACAACAACTCCCAGCATTTCCAGACAGCCACTGACTGTCCAGGCATGCTGGGAGTTTAGCAACATCTGGAGGCACCCTGTTTGGGTATCACTGGCGTAGAATATCCCTATGTAACCCCTAATTTAGCCCTCAAATGTGCATGGCGCTCTCTCAATTCAGAGCCCTGTCGTATTT
Source organism: Hyla sarda (assembly GCF_029499605.1). NCBI lineage: Eukaryota > Metazoa > Chordata > Amphibia > Anura > Hylidae > Hyla > Hyla sarda. Next base: position 271,747,623 of record NC_079189.1, on the reverse strand, counting down.
CAAGGAAACAGTTTAGAGCCACATATGGGGTATTTCCGTACTCGGGAGAAATTGCACTACAAATTTTGGGGGGGCTTTTTCTCCTTTTACCCATTATGAAAAGGAAAAGTTGGGGTCTACACCAGCCTGTTATTTTTTTTTAGACTAATAATTTTACACTGACATGCTGATATTGCCCCTTATTTTTTATAAAGGAAAAAAAAAAAATAGCAAAAAAAATAAAAAAAGACACCCAAAATTTGTAACGCAATTTCTCCTGAGTATGGAAATACCCCAGATGTGGGTGTAAAATGCTATGCGGGCGCACAACAAGGCTCAGGAGTAAGAGCGCACCATGTACATTTGAAACCTAAATTGGTGATTTGCACAGGGGTGGCAGATTTTACAGCGGTTCTGACATAAACGCAAAAAAAAGAAATACCCACATGTGACCCCATTTTGGAAACTACATCCCTCACGGAACGTAACAAGGGGTATAGTGGGCCTGAACGCTCCACAGATGTTTAATGAAAATTCTTCAAAGCTGGATGGAAATGAGAAAAAACATAATAATTTCCCTAAAATGCTGGTGTTACCCTAATTTTTTCATTTTTACAGGGAAAAATAGGAAAAAAGCCTCCCAAAATTTGTAACCCCATTTCTTCTGAGTAAGAACATACCCCATATGCGGATGTAAAGTGCTCAGCTGGCGCACTACAATGCTCAGAAGAGAAGGAGCACCATTGGGATTTTGAAGAGAAAATTTGTCCGGAATTGAAGGCCATGTGTGTCTACAAAGCCCCCATAGTGCCAGAACAATGTACCACCCCACACAGTGTGACCCATTTTGGAAACTACACCCCTCACGTAATGCATTAACCCCTTCAGGACCAAGCCCATTTTGGCCTTAAGGACCAGAGCGTTTTTTGCACATCTGACCACTGTCACTTTAAACATTAATAACTCTGGAATGCTTTTAGTTATCATTCCGATTCTGAGATTATTTTTTCGGGACATATTCTACTTTAACATAGTGGTAAAATTTTGTGGTAACTTACATCCTTTCTTGGTGAAAAATCCCCAAATTTCATGAAAAAATAGCAAATTTTGCATTTTTCAAACTTTGAAGCTCTCTGCTTGTAAGGAAAATTGATATTCCAATTTTTTTTTATTATTCACATATACAATATGTCTACTTTATGTTTGCATCATAAAATTTATGAGTTTACTTTTGGAAGACACGAGAGGGCTTCAAAGTTCAGCAGCAATTTTCCAATTTTTCACAAAATTTTCTAACTCGCTATTTTTCAGAGACCAGTTCAGGTTTGAAGTGGATTTGAAGGGTCTTCATATTAGAAATACCCCATAAAAGATCCCATTATAAAAACTACACCCCCCAAAGTATTCAAAATGACATTCAGTCAGTGTTTTAACCCTTTAGGTGTTTCACAGGAATAGCAGCAAACTGAAGGAGAAAATTCAAAATCTTCATTTTTTACACTCGCATGTTCTTGTAGACCCAATTTTTGAATTTTTGCAAGAGGTAAAAGGAGAAAATTTTTACTTGTATTTGTAGCCCAATTTCTCTTGAGTAAGCACATACCTCATATGTCTATGTTAATTGTTCGGCGGGCGCAGTAGAGGGCTCAGAAGCGAAGGAGCGACATGGGGATTTTGGAGAGAACATTTTTCTGAAATGGTTTTTGGGGGGCATGTCACCTTTAGGAAGCCCCTAGGGTGTCAAACCAGCAAAAAAAAAAAAAAAAAAAAACACATGGCATACCATTTTGGAAACTAAACCCCTTGGGGAACATAACAAGGGGTAAAGTGAACCTTAAAGGAAATCTGCAGTGCTGGGCAAAAAAACTTTTTTTTACCTCATTTAATAGGTCTTTGAAAGACCTTTCCAACGATGTCTCCCCCATCAAAATTGGCCCAGTCGTTCTCCCGTTATCAGCACACGAATTACGGAGGAGAAGTGAAAGTAAAACTACATCTCCCATCATGCCTTGTGCTTACTTCCTGTAAGCTGCTGCCCTCCCCCTGTTCTATCCCCCCGAGCAAATTATTATATTGTAACGCCCACATCTCCCTTCCCTATGCATACACCCTCCCCTTCTGCTCATCTCCCCCTCCCCATGCTGGCTCCTGTCCAGTGATGAAGCAGGCTGCCTCCGTGCTCACTGTAGTGTGGGCACTGGAGAGTGGATAGTGAACGTAAAAATGGTTAAAAAAAAAAAAAACATAATTGTCTATAAAACTGTCCTGATAGGGGTCCCTCCATCTTTTTCACAACTACAACTCCAAGCATGCCCAGTTATTTTATATGCTGTTCGGGCATGCTGGGAATTCCAGTGGTGCCTCCAGCTGTTGCAAGACTACAAATCCCAGCATGCCCTGTCAGCTTTCTGCTGTTTGAGTGTATAAAGGAGTTGTAGTTCACCAACACCTCTACTGTATCAGGAGACTCCTGGGAGTTGTAGTTCACAAACACCTCTATTGTATCTCTGTAGTCTCCTGGGTGTTGTAGTTCACCAACACCTCTATTGTATCAGGAGTCTCCTGGGAGTTGTAGTACACCAACACCTCTATTGTATCTCTGTAGTCTCCTGGGTGTTGTAGTTCACCAACACCTATATTGTATCTCTGTAGTCTCCTGGGGGTTGTAGTTCACCAACACCTATATTGTATCTCTGTAGTCTCCTGGGAGTTGTAGTTCACAAACACCTCTATTGTATCTCTGTAGTCTCCTGGGAGTTGTAGTTCATACACCAGTGTCTCCCAACCAGGGTGCCTCCAGATGTTGCAAAACTACTACTCCCAGCATTCCCTGGTTGGGAAACACTGGCATACACACACACATAACAGGGACTACAACTCCCAGCATGTGTCATTCAGTAGTCCCCCCCCCCCATCTCACACACAGAATCATCTCCAGTATGATATTTATTCCCTGTAGTCTATACACCACCAGCCCGTGCAGTGTAATATGTCTCCTCCACACACACGTCCTCCCCCCTCCCTGCTCTGTGTTTTCCCCCATGAAAACTTGAATCCTCCCCGTGATAAGTGAGGTCCTATGTAGACAGAGCAGGGGAGGGGGGAGGAGCTGTGGACGTCCTCATTCTCCCCCTGCTTCAATCTTACAGATAGGGGCGTTTCTGAGGATGAGCCTATGGCTGCCTCAGAAAGCACCCGCTCATGCATATGCATAAGCAGGGAGGACCTGACAGAGGCTAGGGGGAGCACAAACACTGCTGGGAGGAAGAGATCTCCGTCCCCAAGATGGCAGCTGCAATGTAATGAATAGGGGACGGACGCAGGACTACTGGGCTATGCTGGCAACTCTAATATCTCAGAAACGGCTGCATATAGGTAAATAGAACTAATTGACTGAATTGTATAACTTTTGTTTGGGGAACATTTGGGCAGGGATTTTTGACCACTACAGTTGTCCTTTAATACCCCACAGGGGTTTCATGACTTTTGCAAATGTAAAAAAAAAAAAAAAAAATTTTTTTACCTACAATGCTTGTTTTCCCAAAAATTATACATTTTTGAAAAGGGTAATAGCAGAAAATACCCCCCAAAATTTGAAGCCCAATTTCTCCCGATTCAGAAAACACCCCATATGGGGGTAAAAAGTGCTCTGTTGGAGCACTACAGGTCTCAGAAGAGAAGGAGTCACATTTGGAGGACGATGTACCCTGGACTGGTACATTGGAGTCGAATTGTGGGTAATGAAAATTAGGGCAAATGACGGAACATTTACTACTCCATGGACTCCAGCTTGCTCTTCTGAGTGTTGCTGTGTAAGAGGGGGCGTGAAAGAGGAGTTTCAAAAACTGTGATTATCTGTTGTGCGGAGTTAATCTGTGGAGTGGGTGCGACTGCCTATAGCCCACATTCATATTTTGGGGGGAGGAGGAGTAGATTGGGCACAGGTGTATAAATCTTAGCTTGGGACTCTTATTGAGAGCTTGCTCTTCTGAGTGTTGCTGTGTAAGAGGGGTTTCAAAAACAGGAGTTTGAAAGCAGGAGGCTGAGATCGCTGTGAGTGTTAATTTCTGAACCCACAAGGTCTACAAAAAATTTTAAGAGTAATTTTGACTGTCTGTTTTTTCCTATACATTTGTGAAATCCCCATAACTAGATGGCCTCCATGTTGGAAAATGCAGTCCAATGTACATCCTGTTCAATGTATGCAATCCTTGAACAACAGTTTGAGGGTGCATATTGTTGTGCGAGATGTGTGCTAGTTCGTTTGGAAGCCCAGATCCTGCATCTAGAGGGGCGACTGGCAACAATGAGAAGCATTAACAACATGGAGAGGAGTCTCCTGCTCACTGAGCAGGCACTCTCGGGAATAGAGGTGGGGGAGGACAGTGGGACGGAGTTGCAGAACAGTCAGGCAGTTAGCTGGGTTACAATTAGAAAGAGAGGTAGGGGAAAAAGTGTCAGGGAGGCTAGTCCTGAACTGGCACATCCCAACAAGTTTGCCCGCTTGGCAGATGAGGGGGATGCCATTACAGAGCTAGCAGAACTGCAGCAGGATACCGCCTCTGACCGCCAGGGGGGTGTCTGCTCCAGTAAGGAGGGAGGGAGGAGTACAGGGCAGGCCAGACAGGTACTAGTGGTGGGGGACTCAATTATTAGGGGGACCGACAGGGCAATCTGTCACAAAGACCGGGATCGCCGAACAGTGTGTTGTCTGCCTGGCGCACGAGTTCGGCACATCGCGGATCGGGTTGACAGGTTGCTGGGCGGGGCTGGAGAGGACCCAGCAGTCATGGTACATATTGGCACCAATGACAAAGTAAGAGGTAGGTGGAGTGTCCTTAAAAATGATTTCAGGGACTTAGGCCGCAAGCTTAAGGCAAGGACCTCCAAGGTAGTATTTTCTGAAATACTACCAGTACCACGAGCCACACCAGAGAGGCAGCGGGAGATCAGGGAGGTAAACAAGTGGCTCAGAAGCTGGTGTAGGAAGGAAGGGTTTGGGTTCATGGAGAACTGGGCTGACTTCGCTGTCGGTTACCGGCTCTACCGTAGGGACGGGCTGCACCTCAATGGGGAGGGTGCAGCTTTGCTTGGGGAGAAGATGGCTAGAAGGGTGGAGGAGTGTTTAAACTAGGGACTTGGGGGGAGAGAACCTACAGCAAAGAGGGGGAAGATAGTGTAGATAGAGAGGTGGGAATTATAAATGTACCTGGGGGTGGAGCGGAGGGAGGGGTTAGAATAGTTAATAGGAATAGGAATAGGCTTCATAGGAAAATAAAACTTACACCCTTGAATCCCATTAACCCCAATAACATAAAGGATGGAAATGTAAAGTGTATGTTCACAAATGCCAGAAGCCTAGCAAATAAAATGGGGGAGCTTGAGGCCTTGATACTGGAGGAACATATTGATATAATTGGGGTCACTGAGACATGGCTGGACTCCTCGCATGACTGGGCTGTCAATATGCAGGGGTTTACATTGTTTCGCAAGGATAGAATGAACAGAAAAGGTGGTGGAGTCTGTCTGTAAGAAGTGGTATGAAAGTCAGTGTGAACGATGCCATAGTGTGTGATGATTTTGAGGAGGTGGAATAACTGTGGGTAGAATTACAAAAGGAGGGAAATACTGAAAAAATAATATTTGGGGTAATCTACAGACCCCCTAATATCACTGAAGAGATAGAAGTTCGGCTTCATAAACAAATAGAGAGGGCCGCCCAGGCAGGTACAGTGGTAATAATGGGAGATTTTAACTATCCAGATATAGATTGGGGTCCGGGGTTGGCTAAAACTACAAAGGGGCGACAATTCCTAAATTTATTGCAGGATAATTTATGGGCCAGTTTGTGGAGGACCCAACAAGAAGTGATGCCTTGTTGGATCTGATCATTTCCAACAACGCAGAGCTGGTTGGTAATGTAACTGTGCGGGAAAACCTTGGTAATAGCGACCACAATATAGTTACTTTTGACTTAAAATGTAGAAAACAAAGACAGGCGGGGGAAGGCAAAAACATATAACTTTAAAAAGGCAAACTTCCCTGGGCTGAGGGCTGCACTACTGCGGGGAGGTATTGTCAAATACTGATACAGAAGGTAAATGGGACATCTTTAAATCAACTCTAAATAACTATACATCTAAATATATACCAAAGGGGAACAAATATAAACGATTAAAACTAAATCCTACATGGCTGACACATGATGTTAAAAGAGCAATAAACAACAAAAAAATAGCCTTCAAAAAATACAAATCTGATGGGTCAGCAATAACATTTAAACAGTACAAGGAGCTTAATAAAATCTGTAAAAATGTTTAAAAAAAACAGCAAAAATTCAAGATGAGAGACAGGTGGCCAAAGAAAGCAAAACTAATCCTAAATATTTTTTTAGATATATAAATGCAAAAAAAACAAGGACAGAGCATGTAGGACCCCTTAATAATGATAATGGGGAGGTTGTCACAGGCGATCAAGAGAAAGCGGAGCTACTGAATGGGTTCTTTAGTTCTATATACACTATGGAAAAAGGAGCTGACATTGGCCAGGTCAGTGCTGGTAACACATCATGTAATGTACTGAACTGGCTTAATGTAGAGATGGTACAAGGTAAGTTAAGTGATATAAATGTAAGCAAATCCCCAGGGCCGGATGGACTACACCCAAGAGTTCTTAGAGAGGTAAGTTCAGTAATATCTGTACCCTTGTTCATGATATTTAGAGATTCTCTGGTGTCTGGTATTGTGCCAAGGGACTGGCGCAAGGCGAATGTGGTGCCAATCTTCAAAAAGGGCTCTAGGTCTTCCCCAGGAAACTATAGACCGGTAAGTTTAACGTGCATTGTGGGTAAATTGTTTGAAGGACTTATAAGGGATTACATACAGGAATACATAGGGGATAATAGTATTATAAGTGATAGCCAGCATGGGTTTACTAAGGATAGAAGTTGTCAAACCAATCTAATTTGCTTTTATGAAGAGGTGAGTAGAAGCCTTGACAGAGGAATGGCTGTGGATATAGTGTTTCTGGATTTTGCTAAAGCGTTTGATACTGTCCCTCATAGACGTCTGACAGGTAAGTTAAGGTCTTTGGGCTTGGAAACTTTAGTTTGTAACTGGATTGAACACTGGCTCATGGATCGTACCCAGAGAGTGGTGGTCAATGATTCGTACTCTGATTGGTCCCCGGTTATTAGTGGTGTACCCCAAGGTTCAGTACTGGGCCCGCTGTTGTTTAATTTATTTATCAATGATATAGAGGATGGCATTAACAGCTCTGTTTCTATCTTTGCAGATGACACCAAGCTTTGTAGCACGGTACAGTCTATAGAGGATGTGCATAAGTTACAAGATGACTTGGATAGACTAAGTGTCTGGGCATCCACTTGGCAAATGAGGTTCAATGTGGATAAATGTAAAGTTATGCATCTGGATACTAATAACCTGCATGCGTCGTATGTCTTAGGGGGGATTAAACTGTCAGAGTCACTGGTAGAGAAGGATCTGGGTGTACTTGTAGATCACAGACTACAGAATAGCATGCAATGTCAGGCTGCTGCTTCCAAAGCCGGCAGGATATTGTCATGTATCAAAAGAGGCATGGACTCAAGGGACAGGGACATAATACTCACCCTTTATAAAGCATTGGTACGGCCTCACCTGGAATATGCTGTTCAGTTTTGGGCACCTGTCCATAAAAGGGACACTGCGGAGTTGGAAAGGGTGCAGAGACGCGCGACTAAACTAATATGGGGCATGGAACATCTTAGCTATGAGGAGCGATTAAAGGAGTTACAATTGTTTAGTCTTGAGAAGAGACGTTTAAGGGGGGATATGATAAACGTATATAAGTATATTAATGGCCCATACAAAAAATATGGAGAAAAACTGTTCCAGGTTAAACCCCCCCAAAGGACGAGGGGGCACTCCCTCCGTCTGGAGAGGAAAAAGTTTAGTCTCAAGGGGCGACACGCCTTCTTTACCGTGAGGACTGTGAATTTATGGAACGGTCTACCTCAGGAACTGGTCACAGCAGGAACAATTAACAGCTTTAAAACAGAATTAGATACATTCATGGAACAAAATAACATTAATGCTTATGAAGAAATATAAAATGCCATCCCTTTCCCAATATCGCGCCACACCCCTACCCCTTAATTCCCTGGTTGAACTTGATGGACATATGTCTTTTTTCGACCGTACTAACTATGTAACTAAGTGTGATACTCCCTGAAGCAGCCTATGCAGAGGCCCGGATGATCGGGGCAAGTGTCGCATTGAGTGGTGGTGTCCTTCCGAATCCCCCTCTTGCGACACACTCTGCATTTCTTCTGAGATCGTCCCTTCTTTCCAGTGTGGGGGATCACACCTGGAAAGTGTTGGCCGGGGACGATCCGGGGACCTGAAGTTCCAGAGGTGCTCTGACCCGCTCTTTGGCGGTCACCATAGATGAGGGCCTTTAGAACTTCCTCTTGGAACTCCAGGTATGTCCCTGTGTTGCCAGCGTTCTTGTACAGTACAGAAGAGTTGTACATGGCAACCTGTACCATGTAGACAGCACCTTTTTTTTACCATATCTTTGTTTTCCGCATGGCATTATATGGCTTGAGGACTTGATAAGAAAGATCAACTCCCCCCATATACCGATTGTAGTCCAGAATACAATCGGGCTTGAGGACCGGTCCCACGGTACCTCGCACAGGGACAGGGGTGCTGCCATTCCCATGAATTGTGGTGAGCATAAGGACATCCCTCTTGTCCTTATCCCGGACCAACAACAGGTTCTCATGGGAAAAGGCATGGGACTCTCCCCGGGGGATAGGAGCATGTAGGGGATGGGGCGGAAGGCCTCTTTGATTCTTCCGGACTGTCCCACAAGCGAGCGTGGATCTGGCGGCGAGGGATGTGAAGAGAGGGATACTAGTATAAAAGTTATCCACGTAAAAGGTGGTAACCTTTATCTAGCAATGGGTGCAAAAGGCCCCAAACGATTTTCCCGCTAACACCCAGAGTGGGGGAACAATCTGGGGGTTCAATGCAGGAATCTCGTCCCTCATACACCATAAACTTGCAAGTGTACTCGGAGGTACTCTCGCAAAGTTTATACATCTTCACGCCATACCGCGCTCGCTTGGTAGGAATGTATTGCCGGAAGCTGAGTCTCCCCTTTAAGCTGATGAGAGACTCATCAATAGCGACCTCCTGCCCCGGGACATAGGCCTCCCAAAATCTGGCCCCGAAGTGATTGATGACCGGCCTGATTTTATACAGGCGGTCATACGCGGGATCAGTTCGGGGGGGGGGACATGCCGCATTATCAGCATAATGCAAACATCTCCGAATGGCCTCGAACCGGGAACGTGCCATGGCCATACTTGTAGAGGGGTGTCTGGTAAAAGACGTCCCCACTCCAATATTGCCTGACACTGTTTTTTTTTTAACTAGACCCATATGCAGCACGAGGCCCCAAAAGGTCCTCATTTCGGCTGCATCGACTGGAGTCCAGCCGCCGGGTCTAGCTAAAAGTGAGCCCGGGTTAGCGGCGACGAACTGTTGGGCGTACAGATTCGTCTGTGTAACCATTAGATTAACAAAGTAGTCACTGAAAAAATGACCGAAAAAGTCCTTTTCAGTGAACCCGGCGATGTTCATCTTGATTTCTGAGTCGCCAACAAACTCAAGAATCACGGGCTCGTGGTCCGCTGGCTCAGCCCAGTCAAGTTCTCCGGTACGAGGTACCAGTGACCTTGGCAGGGGGGCTTCACTAGTATGAGCGCCCTCATACTAGCATGGGGCACAGGGTCAAGGGCAGAGGAGGTTTGCGGCACCGCACGGCGGCGTCTCCGCCGCCTTGGTGGCTCATAATCTGAACTAGATGATAAGGAGGACGATGAAATGAGGAAGGTGGGGTCTTCATCGTCCCCTGAGCCGCTCTCGGTGTCTGAGGCAATTATGGCATATGCCTCCTCCGCCGAAAACGCTCTGCGGGCCATTTCCCTACTCTAATGGGGATACGGCGGTGTGTGTGTGTGTGTGGGGGGGGGAAAACTTTATTGGTGTGTGTGCTGCGTGTGGTGTGGTGCGATACTACCTCCCTAACCCGCCCTAACCCGCCCTAACCCGCCCTAGCCTAACCTAACCTAACTAAACTAACCCGCCCTAACAGAAAAAAATATAAAATAAAAAGGGGGACTTCTAGCGCAAAAAAAACCCTGCGCCAAAAAAATAAGCGTTTATCTAATCAGTGGTGTGCGCACTGATTAGCGCTTGTGGCGGCAGGGGGCGCAGAAGTCAGAGGGGGGTCCGGCCACTCAGCCCAGAACAGTGGGCTTGTACTCAGACCCCCACACAAAAAACCCGAAAAATAAAATAAAAAACGCTTAACCCTGAAAAAAATGCACCCGCCTGATCAAAAAAAAAAAAAAAAAAACGCTGATCAGTGATAAATCACTGACAGCGGTGAGGCACGCCGCACACACAGGTAGGGTCCGGCCACACAGTACACGCCTGCTACTGGTGGCACGGACCGCCTATGGGTGCAAAAAAAGCGCTAGAAAACGCGTAAAAAAGCGCCGGCACCACAAAAAAAAACGCTGATCAGTACTACGGGACACACGCTTGGGGAAAAAAGAAAAAAAAAAAAAAGATCTGCGCCATAAACAAAAAAAAAAAGGCTGGCGGCAGACCGCCGCGACCCAGCAGGGGCGGGGTCACGCAGCTAAAGGTGCTACGGACCCACGGACACCCACTGAGGTACGCCGAAAAAAAAAAAAAAAAAAATTTCACCCTAACCTGTCCCTACCTAAATCTAAAGCTATCCCTGGGGATTTCTGTGCCAAGGGGCCACAGAAAGGGGACAACGGGCACTTTTTTTTTTTACTGAGGGGATGGTGGGCAGCACGAGGCTCCGTCCTGCACACCAGATCTGAGTGGAATGGCGGGCAGAACGGAGCAACGTGCTCCTAGCCCCCACCATCCCTTCCCATTACATTGTGATTGGTGTGGCCACTTTGGCCACCCAATCACAACTGTACTGAGGGGGGTGGCCACAATGCCAGCCCCCAGTACAGCAAGGATGGTGATTGGTGGTGTATACTACACCACCAGTCACCATCTATATCCGGGTCACAGGGTCACACGTGACCCTGAGGACCCGGAACCGCTGCAGCTATCGCCGGTATAGGAGGTCCTCCGGACCTCCTCCGGCACACTGCCGGGATGTCTGCTGATAGAAACCAGCAGACATCCGGCTCCGATCTCAGCCCGGCGAGCGGCGGGGAACGGAATCGCAGCGCATCGTTCATCTGAATTGATGAGCGATGTGCTGCGATCGCCGACATGGGGGGACATAATGACCCCCCTGGGCGATATGCCGGGATGCCTGCTGAACGATTTCAGCAGGCATCCGGCTCCGGTCCCCAACCGGCTAGCGGTGGGGGCCAGATTTCCCACGGGCGTATGGATACACCCTCGGTCCTTAAGGACTCGGAATGCAGGGCATATCCATATGCCCTATGTCCTGAAGAGGTTAAAGAGTACAGTGAGCATTTACGCCCCACAGGTGTCTGACAGATTTTTGTAACAGTGGTCCGTGAAAATGAAAAATGTCTTTTTCATTTGCACAGCACACTGTTCCAAAGATCTGTCAAATGCCAGTGGGGTGTACATACTCACTGCGCAACTTAACCACTTAAGGACCAATGACGTCCTGGGACGTCATGGCACCCTGGGCCTTAAGGACCAATGACGTCCCAGGACGTCATGGCGTTTTACGGTCCCTGCCGCGCCGGGAAGAGATCGGAACTGGATGCCTGTTGAAATGCTTCCCCATGTCGGCAATCGCCGCAAATCGCAAGGGAAATCGCCCTTGCGATCTGCGGCGATACCGGGCTGATGTAATTTTGCATGATCCCGGTTGTCACAGACAGCCAGGACCATTATGGAGGCTAGGAGCGAGGTGGCGAGCCTGCCACCTCCTCCTATCCCCTGCGATCTGTCGGTTAGCAAACCAACCAATCGCAGGGGGGGGCGGTTACTTCCTCCTGCCCTGCCCCTGGAAGTCCGGAGAGGACGGGAGGAAGCGACGGGGGACGGTAGAGTGCTGGGGCCCGGCCCCGATACTTACCTCGTCCCTAAAGACCCGGATCCCGGCGATGAAGGCGGCGGCGACAGGCGAGTTCCTCTTCAGCCGCGGTCGGGCCCTTTACAGCAATGCACGTTGCTGTAAAGCGACATGCATTGCTGTATTGGGACCCTGTATACTACAACTCCCAGAATGCCCAGACCGCCCATGGTGTCTGGGCATGCTGGGAGTTGCAGTTTCGCAACATCTGGAGGTCCGCAGTTATGGGACCACTGTGCCCTTCCAGATGTTGCAAAACTACACATCCTCAGCATGCCCTTACTGTCCAGGCATGCTGGGAGTTGTAGTTCTTTAACATCTGGCCCTTCAGATGTTGCAGAACTACAACTACCGGCATGCCTGGACAGTTTTGGCATACTGGGAGTTGTAGTTTTGCAACATCTGGAAGGGCACAGATTGGGAACCACTGTATTAGTGGTCTGCAAACTGTAGTCCTCCAGATGTTGCAAAACTACAACTCCAAGCATGCTGGGAGTTGTAGTTCGGCAACATCTGGCTCTAAAGATGTTGCCGAACTACTACTTCCAGCATGCCTGAGAATGTTTGGGAGTTGTGGTTTTGCAACAACTGGAGGCACACTGGTTGGGAAACATTGTCTGTTTCCTAACTCAGTGTTTCCCAACCCGTGATAGACTGTGCATGCTGGGAGTTGTAGTTTTGCAACAGCTAGAGGTCCCCCCCCCCCCCCCCTGTGAATGTACAGGGTACTTTCACATGGGCAGGGGGCTTACAGTGAGTATCAGGCTGCAAGTTTGCGATGCAGCCAATTTTGCGCGGCAGCTCAAACTCGCAGCGGGAAACTCACTGCAATCCCCCGCCCGTGTGACTGTACCCTAAAAACACTACACTACCACAAAATAAAAAATAAAAACACTACATATACACATACCCCTACACAGCCCCCCTCCCCAATAAAAATGAAAAACGTCTGGTACGCCACTGTTTTCAAAATGGAGCCTCCAGCTGTTGCAAAACAACAACTCCCAGTATTGCCGGACAGCCGTTGACTGTCCAAGCATGCTAGGAGTTTTGCAACAGCTGGAGGCACCCTGTTTGGGAATCACTGGCATAGAATACCCCTATGCAAATCCCTAATTCAGGCCTCAAATGCACATGGCGCTCTCACTACGGAGCCCTGTTGTATTTCAAGGCAACAGTTTAGGGTCACATATGGGGCATCGGCGTACTCGGGACAAAATTTGGGGGGGCTTTTTCTCCTTTCACCCCTAACGAAAAGGTGAAGTTGGGGTCTACACCAGAAATTTAGTGTAAAAAAATAAATTTTTTACACTAACATGTTGGTGTTGCCCTCTACTTTTCAGAGGTAAAAGGGAAAAAAGCCCCCCAAAATTTGTAATGCAATTTCTCCCGACTACGGAGATACCCCATATGTGGGCGCACAAGTGAGAGTGCACCATGTACATTTGAGGTGATTTGCACAGGGGTGGCTGATTGTTACAGCGGTTTTGACAAACGCAAAAAAAAAAAAAAAAAAAAAAACACATGTGACCCCATTTCGGAAACTACACCCCTCACGGAATGTAATGAGGGGTGCAGTGAGAATTTATACCCCACTGGTGTCTGACAGATCTTTGGAACAGTGGGCTGCGCAAATTAAAAATTTTGTACAGCCCACTGTTCCTAAGATCTGACAGACACCAGTGGGGGGGGGGGGGGTAAATGCTCACTGGCTCACTGTACCCCTTGTTACGTTCCTCAAGGGGTCTAGTTTCCAAAATTGTATGCCATGTGAGGGTTATTTTGCTGTCCTGGCACCATAGGGGCTTCCTAAATGCGACATGCCCCCTGAGCTAAATTTGCTCTGAAAAAGCCAAATATGACTCCTCTTCTGAGCATTGTAGTTCGCCTGTAGTGTGCTTCAGGTCAACTTATGGGGTACCTCCATACTCAGAAGAGATGGGGTTACAAATTTTGGGGGGTATTTTCTGCTATTAACCCTTGCAAAAATGTGAAATTTGGGGGGAAACAACATTTTAGTGAAATTTCTTTTTAATTTTTTTACATATGCAAAAGTCGTGAAACCCCTGTGGGGTATTAAGGCTCACTTTATTCCTTGTTACATTCCTCAAGGTGTCTAGTTTCCAAAATGGTATGCCATGACTTCTATTCCAACCAAATTCTGTCTCCAAAAGCTCAATGGCGCTCCTTCTCTTCTGAGCAGTGTAGTGCGCCAGCAGAGCACTGATGTCCACACATTGGGTATTTCCAAGAAATGGGGTTATACATTTTGGGGGTTCATTTTCTCCTATTACCCCTTGCAAAAATGTAAAATTTTGGGGAAAACCAGCAATTTAGTGAAAAAAAATATTTTCTTCATTTACACATCCGACTTTAACAAAAAGTCATCAAACACCTGTGCGGTGTTAAGGCTCACTGTACCCCTTGTTGCGTTCCTTGAGGGGTGTAGTTTCCAAAATAGTATGCCATGTGTTTTTTTTTTTGCTGTCCTGGCACCATAGGGGCTTCCTAAATGCGACATGCCTTCCAAAAACCATTTCAGCAAAATTCGCTTTTCAAAAGCCAAATGTGACTCCGCATTGTAGTGCGCCAGCAGAGCACTTGACATCCACACATCGGTATTTCCATACTCAGAAGAGATGGGGTTACAAATTTTGGGGGGCATTTTGTCCTGTTATCCCTTGTAAATATTAAAAATTTGGGGGAAAACTAGCATTTTTGCGGAAAAGAAAAATAATTTACACATCCAACTTTAACAAAAAGTTGTGAAACACCTGTGGGGTGTTAAGGCTCACTGGACCCCTTGTTATGTGCCTTGAGGGGTGTTGTTTCCAAAATAGTATGCCATGTGGGTTTCTTTTTGCTGTTCTGGCACCTCCTTCCCTTCTGAGCCATCTACTGCGCCTGCCGAACACTTGACATACACATATGAGGCATTTTCTTACTCGAGAGAAGTTGGATTACACATTTTAGGAAGATTTCTCCCCTTGTAAAAATGTAAAAAGGGTTAACAAACCTTTTGAATGTCATTTTGAATACTTTCAGGGGTGCAATTTTTATAATGGAGTCATTTATTGGGTATTTCTAATATGAAGGCCCTTCAAATCCACTTTTTTGGTCCCTGAAAAATTTCGATTTTGAAAATTTTGTGAAAAATTGGAAAAGTGCTGCTATACTTTGAAGCCCTCTGATGTCTTCCAAAAGTAAAAACATGTCAACTTTATGATGCAATCATAAAGTAGACATGTTGTATATGTGAATCAATATATAATTTATTTGGAATATTCCTTTTTCTTGTAAGCAGAGAGCTTCAAAGTTAAAAAAAAAATGCTAAATTTTTAATTTTTTCATCAAATTTTGGAATTTTTCACCAAGAAACGATGCAAGTATCGACAAAATTTTACCACTAACATAAAGTAGAATATGTCACAAAAAAAACTATCTTTTAATCAGAATGAAAGGTAAAAGCATCCCAGAGTTATTAATGCTTAACCTCTTCAGGACATAGGGCGTATGGATACGCCCTGCATCCCGAGTCCTTAAGGACCGAGGGCGTATCCATACGCCCGTGGGAATTCCGGCCCCCACCGCTAGCCGGTTGGGGACCGGAGCCGGATGCCTGCTGAAATCGTTCAGCAGGCATCCCGGCATATCGCCCAGGGGGGTCATTATGCCCCCCCATGTCGGCAATCGCCGCAGATCGCTGGACAATTCAGTCCAGCGATCTGCGGCGATTCCAGGTCAATCGGGTCTCCAGTGACCCGATGACCCGGAATTACTGGCTGTTCGGGGCCGTCTCCGACGGCCCCGAACAGCCAGAGCCTGCAGGGGTGAGGTGGCACTGGTGCCACCTCACGATCGCCCTGATTCGTCGGCCGGATTACCGGCCGACCAATCAGGGCGCCTGCTGCGGGTGTCACTCCCGCACCCGCTCCGCCCCTCTTCCGGAGGGCGTGAGCGGGTGCGGGACGTGCACCCCGGGTGCTGGGGACCCCGATCCCCGGCGCCCCTGTTGGGGTCGGGGCCCCAGGAGCAGCTGCGGCGGCGGGACTGACCTGCAGCGTCTGGATCGTTGGAGGTGAGTGACAGCCTCCTGCTGTTGCTTAGCAACAGCTCCCAGCATGCAAAAAGGGCATGCTGGGAGCTGTAGTTATGCAAAAGCAGGAGGCAGACCACCACAACTCCCAGCATTCCCTTATGGGCATGCTGGGACTTATGGTTTTTCAACAGCTGGAGGCACATTCTTTCTATGGAAAAGTGTACCTTCAGCTGTTGTATAACTACAACTCCCAGCTTGCACAAACAGCTAAAGTGCATGCTGGGAGTTGTAGTGGTGCATCTGCTGGTTGCATAACTACAACTCCCAGCATGCCCGTTGGCTGTCGGTGACCGCTGAGAGTTGTAGTTTTGCAACAGCTGAAGGCACACTGGTTGTGAAACACTGAGTTAGGTCACAAACTCAGTGATACATAACCAGTGTGCCTACAGTTGTTGCAAAACTGCAACTCTCAGTCACCGACAGCCAACGGGCATGCTGGGAGTTGTAGTTATGCAACAGCTGGATGTCCCCCCCCCCCAATGTGAACGTACAGTGTACACTCACATGGGTGGAGGATTACAGTAAGTATCTGGCTGCAAATTTGAGCTGCCGCAAACTTTCTGCTGCAGCTCAAATTGCCAGCGAGAAACTACTGTGAACCCCCGCCCGTGTGACTGTACCCTAAAAACACTACACTACACTACACTACACTACCACAAAAAATAAAATAAAAAGTAAAAAACACTACATATACACATACCCCTACACAGCCCCCCTCCCCTCCCCAATAAAAATGAAAAACGTCTGGTACGCCACTGTTTCCAGAACGGAGCCTCCAGCTGTTGCAAAACAACTCCCAGTATTGTCGGACAGCCGTTGACTGTCCAGGCATGCTGGGAGTTTTGCAACAGCTGGAGGCACCCCGTTTGGGAATCACTGGCGTAGAATACCCCTATGTCCACCCCTATGCAATCCGTAATTTAGGCCTCAAATGCGCATGGCGCTCTCACTTTGGAGCCCTGTCGTATTTCAAGGCAACAGTTAAGGGTCACATATGGGGTATCGCCATACTCGGGAGAAATTGTGTTACAAATTTTGGGGGGTATTTTCTGCTTTTACCCTTTTTAAAAATGTAAAATTTTTGGGAAAACAAGCATTTTTGGTAAAAAAAAAATTTTTTTTTTACATATGCAAAAGTCGTGAAACACCTGTGGGGTATAAAGGTTCACTTAACCCCTTGTTACGTTCCCCGAGGGGTCTAGTTTCCAAAATGGTATGCCAAGTGGGTTTTTTTTTTGCTGTCCTGGCACCATAGGTGCTTCCTAAATGCGGCATGCCCCCAGAGAAAAATTTGCGTTCAAAAAGCCAAATGTGACTCCTTCTCTTCCGAGACCTGTAGTGCGCCAGCAGAGCACTTTTCACCCCCATATGGGGCGTTTTCTGAATCGGGAGAAATTGGGCTTCAAATTTTTAGGGGTATTTTCTGCTATTACCCTTTTTAAAAATAAAACATTTTTGGGAAAACAAGCATTTTAGGTAAAATTATTATTATTTTTTTTACATTTGCAAAAGTCGTGAAACACCTGTGGGGTATTAAGGTTCACTTTATCCCATGTTACATTCCCCGAGGGGTCTAGTTTCCAAAATGGTATGCCATGTGTTTTTTTTTTTTTGCTGTTCTGGCACCATAAGGGCTTCCTAAAGGTAACATGCCCACCAAAAACCATTTCAGAAAAACGTACTCTCCAAAATCCCCTTGTCGCTCCTTCCCTTCTGAGCCCTCTACTGCGCCGCCGAACACTTTACATAGACATATGAGGTATGTCCTTACTCGAAAGAAATTGGGCTACAAATACAAGTAAAAATTTTGTCCTTTTACCCCTTGTAAAAAGTCAAAAATTGGGTCTACAAGAACATGTGAGTGTAAAAAATGAAGATTGTGAATTTTCTCCTTCACTTTGCTGCTATTCGTGTGAAACACCTAAAGGGTTAAAACGCTGACTGAATGTCATTTTGAATACTTTGGGGGGTGTAGTTTTTATAATGGGGTAATTTATGGGGTATTTCTAATATGAAGACCCTTCAAATCCACTTCAAACCTGAACTGGTCCCTGAAAAATACTGAGTTTGAAAATTTTGTGAAAAATCGGAAAATTGCTGCTGACCGTTGAAGCCCTCTGGTGTCTTCCAAAAGTAAAAACACGTCAATTTTATGATGCAAACATAAAGTAGACATATTGTATATGTGAATTGTGAACCAAAAAAAATGTATTCGTAATATCCATTTTCCTTACAAGAAGAGAGCTTCAAAGTTAGAAAAATGCTAAATTTTCAAATTTTTCATCAAATTTACGGATTTTTCACCAAGAAAGGATGCAAGTATCGACAAAAATTTACCACTATGTTAAAGTAGAATATGTCACGAAAAAACAATCTCGGAATCAGAATGATAACTAAAAGCATTCCAGAGTTATTAATGTTTAAAGTGACAGTGGTCAGATGTGCGAAAAACGCTCCGGTCCTTAAGGCCAAAATGGGCTCCGTCCTGAAGGGGTTAACGTGAAAATGGTCAGATGTTCAAAAAATGGCCAGGTACTACAGTGAAAATTGGCTGGGTCCTTAAGTGATTAAAAATGGGTACTCCCGTGAAAAAAACTGATTTGTAAATTACTTCTATTAAAAAATCTTAATCCTTCCTGTACTTATTAGCTGCTGAATACTACAATGGAAATTCTATTCCGTTAGCAGACAGCTCTGTGTTTCAGACATCATGAGCACAGTGCTCTCTGCTGACATCTCTGTCCATTTTAGAAACTGCCCAGAGTAAAAGGAAATCACCATAGCTAACATATGTTGTTCTGGACAGTTCCTAAAATGGACAAAGATGTCAGCAGACAGCTGTGTTTTTTAATAGAAGTAATTTACAAATCTGCAACTTTCTGGCAAAAAAAAAAAAAGTTTTTCACCGGAGTACCCCTTTAAGAACTGAGCCTTTTTGTGCAATTCTGACCACTGTCGCTTTCTGCATTAATAACGCTAGGATGCTTTTACCGATTATTCTGATTTGGAGATAGTTTTTTCATGACATATTCTACTTTAACAGTGGTAAATTTTCGTCGTTACTTGCATCCTTTCTTTGTGAAAAATCCAGAAATTTCATGAAAATTTTGAAAATTTAGCTTTTTGCTAACTTTGAAACTCTTTGCTTGTAAGAAAAATGGATATTCCAAATAAATTATATATTGATTCACATATACAATATGTCTACTTTATGTTTGCATCATAAAGTTTACATGTTTTTACTTTTGGAAGACATCAGAGGGCTTCGAAGTTCAGCAGCAATTTTCCAATTTTTCACAAAATTTTCAAACTCACTATTTTTCAGTTCAGTTTTGAAGTGGATTTGAAGGGCCTTCAAATGAGAAATACCCCACAAATGACCCAATTATAAAAACTGCATCCCTAAAAGTATCCAAAATGACATTCAGTAAGTTTGTTAACCCTTTAGGTGTTTCACAGGAATAGCAGCAAAGTGAAGGAGAAAATTCAAAATCTTCCTTTTTTACACTCGCATGTTCAAAATCTTCCTTTTTTACACTCAAATGTGTAACCCAATTTCTCTTGGATAAGGAAAAACCTCATATGTGGATTTCAAGTGCTCTGTGGATGTACTTCAAGGCTCAGACGGGAAGGAGCGACAATGGGATTTTGGAGAGTGAGTTTTTCTGAAATAGTTTTTGGGGGGCATGTCACAATTAGGAAGCCCTATGGTGCCATAACAGAAAAAAATAAAATAAAACACACACACACACACAACATGGCATACTATTTTGGAAACTACACTCCTCATGGAAAATAACAAGGGGTACAGTGAGCCTTAACACCCCACAGGTGATTGACGACTTTGTTAAAGTCATATGTGTAAATGAATTTTTAACTAAAATGCTGGTTTTCCCCAAAATTTTTAATTTTTACAAGGGGTTATAGGAGAAAATACCCCCAAAATTTGTAACCCAATTTCTTCTGAGTATGGAAATACCCTATGTGTAGATGTCAAGTGCTCTGCTGGTGCACTACAATGCTCAAAAGAGAAGTCACAATTGACTCTTGGAAAGCAAATTCTGCTGAAATGGTTTTTGGGGCACGTCGCATTTAGGAAGCCCCTATGGTGCCAAAACAGCAAAAAAAACTAACACATGGCATACTATATTTTGGAAACTAAACCCCTCAAGGTAAGTAACACGGGGTACAGTGAGCCTTAGCACCCCACAGGTTCTTGACAAATTTCCGCTAAAGTTGGAAGTGAAAATGAAAAATTAGATTTTTTTGTTCACTAAAATGCTGGTGTTAACCCAAATTTTTCATTTTCACAAGGGGTAATTGGAGAAAAAGCCTCCCAAAATTTTTAACCCCATTTCTTCGGAGTATGGAAATACCCCATATGTGGATGTAAAGTGCTCTGCGGGCAAACGACAATGCTCAGAAGAGAAGGAGCGTCATTTAGCTTTTGGTGAGAGAGAATTTGGTTGGAATAGAAGTGGGAGGCCATGTGCGTTTACAAAGCCCCCCGTGGTGCTAAAAAAGTGGACCCCCCACAACATGTGACCCCATTTTGGAAACTCCACCCCTCACAGAATTTAATAAGGGGTGCAGTGAGTATTTACACCTGATCTTTGGAACACTGGGCTGTGCAAATGAAAAATTACATTTTTCATTTTCACGGACCACTGTTCCATAAATCTGTCAGACACCTGTGGGGCGTAAATGCTCACTGTACCCCTTATTACATTACGTGAAGGGTGTAGTTTCCAAAATTGGGTCACATGTGTCCATTGTTCTGGCACTATGGGGGCTATGTAAACACATTCTCTCTCCAAAAGCCCAATGGCACTCCTTCTCTTCTGAGTATTGTAGCTTGCCCGCAGAGCACTTTACATCCACATATGGGGTATGTTCTTACTCAGAAGAAATGGGGCTACACATTTTAGGGGGCTTTTTCCTATTCTCCCTTGTAAAAATGAAAAATGTAGGGTAACACCAGCATTTTAGTGAAAAAAAAAATAATTCTCTGTTCATTTTCACATCCAACTTTAACGAAAATTTGTCAAACACCTGTGGGGTGTTAAGGCTCACTATACCCCTTGTTACTTTTCTTGAAGGGTGTAGTTTCTAAAATGGGGTCAGATCTGAGTATTTATTGTTTTGCGTTTATGTTAGAACCACTGTAAAATCAGCCACCCCTGTGCAAATCACCAATTTAGACCTCCAATGTACATGGCACGCTCTCACTCATGAGCCTTGTTGTGCGCTCGCAGAGCACTTTATGCCCACATATGAGGTAGTTCTGTACTCAGGAGAAATTGCGTTGCAAATTTTGGGAGGTCCTAATTTCCTTTTACCGCTTGTCAAAATTCAAAGTATGGGGCAACACCAGCATGTTCGTGTAAAAATTTTTTACACTAACATGCTGGTGTAAACCACAACTTTACCTTTTTTCTAAGGGGTAAACGGAGAAAAAGCCCCTCCGAGTACGGAGATACCCCATATGTGGCCCTAAACTGTTTCCTTGAAATATGACAGGGCTCCAAAGCAAGAGAGAGTGCAATGGGCACTTGGCCTAAATTGGGGATTTGAATCCGCCATAAAAAATACCCTACGGCAGCCTCCAGTTGCCAAACTACAACTCCCAGCATGCACTTTGGCTTTGCATGCTGAGAGATGTTGCTAAGCAACAGCAGGAGGTGAAAAGGCCTCACCTCCTGCTGTATCCTGCCGCCAGGACCACTGACCCTGCTGCTCCCGTCGCCGCCACCGAACCAGAGGGGACACCCGGCCCCCATCGCCGCAATGATCGCCGTCCCGATGACCACCCAGCAGGGTCGCGATTGGTTGGTCGTTCTGACCGATCAATCAAATGATCGTGAGGCGGCACCCATGCCACCTCTCTCCTGCTGGGTAAGGGGTGAATGGGGCTGTCTCGGAAAGCCCACTTCACCCTTTTTTCCGGGTCACCAGAGACTCGATTGACCGGCGATTGCCAACATGGGGCGCCCTCAGTCCTTAAGGACTTTGAAACCGGGGAGCATGGATATGCCTGGCGTCCTTAAGGGGTTAAAGAAGCTGGAGATGGGGAAAAATGTGTTCTTGAGCTTTTTTTAAGCTCAAATAAAACATAGAATTTTTTATTTTATTTTAAACAAAGTATATTAGAAATATTTTTTATTTACCATAAGGAGTGCAATAGCAAAAAAATTTTTAATGCGAGTGACCATTTAAACCAGTACATATCCGCGCCCGTCTGAAGTTTGCTAGAGAGCATTTGGATGATCGAGAAGAGGATTGGGAGAATGTCATATGGTCAGATGAAACCAAAGTAGAACTATTTGGTAAAAACTCAACTTGAGTTTGGAGGAGAAAGAATGTTGAGTTGCATCCAAAGAACACCATACCTACTGTGAAGCATGGGGGGTGGAAACATCATGCTTTGGGGCTGTTTTTCTGCTAAGGGACCAGGACGACTGATCTGTGTAAAGGAAAGAATGAATGGGACCATGTATTGTGAGATTGAGTGAAAATCTCCTTCCATAAGCAAGGGTACTGAAGATGAAACGTGGCTGGGTCTTTCAGCATGACAATGATCCCATACAAACCGCCCGGGCAACGAAGGAGTGGCTGCATAAGTGTATGTATGTATGTATGTATGTATGTACAGGGATGTGGAAATCCTATAGCCCGACGTCCGGGACAAGTAGTTTTGTGCGCCGGGCAGGTGAATTGTTTATAGATTTAGCCCTATATCGGGCAGGGACAGACAGACGTCCCCCTTATTTTTCTTTAATGCCGGTGTGAGGCGCAGGAGCGGATGGAAGTCTACACCTCACACCGGGGCTCAGTGTATGGAGGGGGCGGCGGCCGCCAGCTGACTGCAGAGCCCCCTTATCTCCCCTCCCGGAGGACGCAGCTCAGAAGGCACAGCAGGGTGAGAGAAAGGATGTAGACAGCTCCATCCCCTACACACAGCTCTATCCCTCCCCCTCCCCTGTCTCCACAGGACCTAATCCACCACGGGGAGGCTGCTTGTTTGCACGGGGAAAGCACAGAGCAGGGGGGGGGGGGGGGAGGGGGAGGACGGAAATCTCACCTCACACCGGCGGTGACTACAGCTCTGATGTCCACTCATGGCGGCTCAGGTGAGGAGGCCGAGAATACAGGCGGCGGCTGGTTGTATATGTAGGGTGTGAGTGTATGTGTGATGTGTGTATGTAATGTATGATGGGGGGGCAGCAGCAGGTGTATGTCTGATGTGTGCATATGTATGGTGTATATCAGTGTTTCCCAACCAGGGTACCTCCAGCTGTTGCAAAACTACAACTCCCAGCATGCCCTGGGCATGCTGGGAGTTGTAGTTTTGCAACAGCTGGAGGCACCCTGGTTGGGAAACACTGGTGTATATGTATGGTGTGAGTGTATGTATGATGTGTGTATGATGTCTATGTGTGATGTGTGTATGATGTCTGTGTGTGATGTGTATGTAATGTATGATGTGTGTATGATGTCTCTGTGTGTGATGTGTATTTAATGTATGATGTGTGTATGATGTCTAAGTGTGATGTGTGTATGTATGTGATGTATGATGTGGGGTGGGTACTGGCGGGTGTATGTATGATGTGTGCATATGTATGGTGTGAGTGTATGTGTGATGTGTGTATGATGTCTGATGTGCATATAATGTATGATGTTTAAGTGTGATGTGATGTGTGTATGTATGTGATGTATGATGTGGGGTGGGCAGCGGCGGGTGTATGTATGATGTGTGCATATGTATGGTGTATATGTATGGTGTGAGTGTATGTGTGTATGTAATGTATGATGTGGGGGGGCAGTGGCGGGGGGGTGTGTATGTACGATATGCGGGCAGTGGCTGGTGCATGTATGATATGTGTATGCATGAATGTTTTGTATAGGAGCGGACTGTCACGTCGGGCATTAGGCCAGTTGTGCCATCTAATTTTATTTATTTTTAGTGGCTTTGGGCCCCCGCACTGAATTGCACCACCAGAATCCCACCCTTCATACTCACCCGCCAACCAAGAGCCCCACGGATGCACACAAACACGCCCGAACCAAAACTACAACTCTCAGCATGTTACACCATAACCTAAACTGTAGAACTATAAAGTGTAACAACCTGGGAGTTGTAGTTTTGGTTCGGGTCAGCTGCAGAGCTATAGGCTGCATCAGGGCATGCTGGGTGTTGTAGTTTCTAACTGCAATTCCCAGTATTCCCTGACACAGACTATGGCTCTGCAGCTGACACGAACCAAAACTACAACTCCCAGCATGTTACACAATAACCTTAACTGTCCTACTATACAGTGCAACATGCTGCAACACCCACACAACCATAGACTGCATCAGGGCATGCTGGGAGTTGTAGTTATCTACTAACTAAATGCAACTTCCAGCATTTTCTGACACAAAATGCACCATATATACTGGAGAAGCAGAACCCCCCCCCCCCCCCCCCCCCCCAGTAACACATAAGTCCCTATTGAGACTGAAAAATAGTGATTAAAATATTTTAAAAAGTGCGTATACATGTGAATAAGCCCCTTTCCTAATAAAAGTTTCCAATTTTCTTTAAATAAAAATAATGTACAAAAATAAATATAAGTGGTATCGCTGCATGTGGAAATGTCCAGACTATTAAAATATAATGTTAATTAAACCGTACGGTGAACGGTGTAAATGTAAAAAATTGTCCAGAATTGCTCATTTTTGGTCACTTCATATGAGAAATTTTTTATAAGGTGATCAAAAAGTTACATCTAGACTTTTCTGTGGTTGCCTCGGGTGTAAGAGGATCTACAGCTCTCCCCCCGCTAATAGTCTGGCATAATGCGATCACCTATTAAAACATTAGATCAGCGCTGTCAGCAGTGTCTAAAGGGATCTTATATCCATCCCTGGTGGTCTAGTGGGGGGGATCAGACTATTTTGGTTAAAATTATTTAATCTACCAGGACAAGTGGATTTTCTTGAGGGACAAGTAGATTGTGTTCCGCTTTAGTCCCTTGGACAAGTAGTTTTTTTTTTAATTTCCACACCCCTGATGGAAGATGGAATATATATATATTACACAAAACGGAGCCTCAAGCTGTTGCAAAACAACTCCCAGCATTTCCAGCCACTGACTGTCCAGGCATGCTGGGAGTTTTGCAACAGCTGGAGGTACCCTGTTTGGGAATCACTGGCATAGAATACCCCTATGCAATCCCTAATTTAGTCTTCAAATGCGTATTGCCGCTCTCTCACTTCAGAGCCCTGTCGTATTTCAAGGAAACTGTTAAGGGCCACTGTTTTGGGGTATTTTCGTACTCGGGAGAAATTGCACTACAAATTTTGGGGGACTTTTTCTCATTTTACCGCTTATGAAAAGGAAAAGTTTGGGGCTACAACAGCCTGTTAGTGTAGAAAAATAAATTTTACACTAACATGCTGGTGTTGCCCCACACTTTATTTTCATAAGCGGTAAAAGGGAAAAAAGACCCCCAAAATTTGTAACCCATATGTGGGCGTAAAATGCTCTGCGCTGTTCTGGGCGTAAAATGCTCTGCGCTGTTTGTTGGGGGCCACCGGCGCTGGAACTCGCTGCACGCCAGTGGTCTCCAACCTGCAGACCTCCAGTTGTTGCAAAACCACAACTCCCAGCATGCCTAGACAGCCAACGGCTGTCCAGGCATGCTGGGAGTTGTAGTTTTGCAACAGCTGGAGATCCGCAGGTTTGAGACCACTGCTGTTCGCTGTATTCCTGTGCCCGGGCTGCAAAAGATAAAGAAAATAAACTTTAATTTACCTACATCGGCCTTACGCTGGGGACTGGAACGTCGGACAGCCATCAGCCCATCACCGGCCGGAGCGATGTCCCGGCTTCTTACATGACAGTGGGCTCATCCCATCACCGGCCAGGGCGGGACATCGCTCCGGCCGGCGATGGGCTGATGGCTGTCTGACGTTCCAGTCCGCAGCGTAAGGCCGACGTAGGCAAGTTAAAGTTTATTTTCTTTATCTTTTGCAGCCCAGGCATAGGGATACAGCGAACAGCAGTGGTCTCAAACCTGCGGACCTCCAGCTGTCGCAAAACTACAATTCCCAGCATGCCCAGACAGCCGTTGGCATGCTGGGAGTTGTAGTTTTGCAACATCTGGAGGTCCGCAGGTTGGAGACCACTGGCATACAGGGAGTTCCAGGGCCGCCGGCCCCCAACAAAGAGGAGGAGGGCAGTGTTTGCGGGTGACATATGTGAGGAGTACCCCGCTGGACTGATAATTAATTGGGGGGGGGGAGCAGAACAGCGCTTGCAGGTAACATGATTTGGTGGGGGGTGGGAGCAGAGCAGCACTGGCGGGTCACATATGATTAGTTCCCCGATGTGGGGACAGCGTAGCGTTAGGCTGATAATTAATTCCCAAGGGGGAGGGGCCCAACCGATATTGCGGTTTGGAAAAAATTCATATCGTGCAGTCCAAAAATTTCGGTATTCGGTATGAACCGGTATACCGCCCAGCCCTAACTGAACCCCTTGTTACGTTCCTTGAGGGGTGTAGTTTCCAAAATAGTATGACATGTGTTTTTTTTTTCTTTTGCTGTTCTGGCAGCATAGGGGCTTCCTATGAACTGGTCCCTGAAAATCCTGATTTTGACAATTTTGTGACAAATTAGAAAATTGCTGCTGAACTTTGTGATGGAAGCATAAAGGAGACATATTGTAGATGTTAATCAATATATAATTTGGAATATCCATTTTCCTTACAAGCAGAGAGCTTCAAAGTAAGAAAAATGCTACATTTTAAATTTTTTCATAAATTTTTGGAATTTTTCACCAAGAAATGATGCAAGTATCGACAACAATTTACCAGTATGATAAAGTAGAATATGTCATGAAAAAATCTCGGCATCAGAATGAAAAGTAAAAGCATCCCAGAGTTATTAATGCTTAAAGTGACAGTGGTCAGATGTGAAAAAAACCCTCTGGTCCTTAAGGTCAAAATGGGCTTGGTCCTTAAGGTTAAGATTGCCTGGGGTGTCCCCTGGAAGGCCACGTAGGTACGCCTAAAGAAGGAGGCAAAGATTACCATATAGGTGGGTGTTAACCGATTATAGTGCCAAGAGTGAAAACCGGCACTCTTGTATCCCAGCTGGACCCTATCTCGTTCATTTGAATGAACCGGCCGGAGTCAGATAGTGACTCTGGTAGCTCATTTTTGCAAAAATGAGCTACCAGAGTCACTGTCTGACTCCGGTCGGTTCATTCAAATTAATTAGATAGGGGCAGGGTCTGGCAGGGTCACTAAACCCCCCCCCCCCCCCCCCCCCACGATCCGGTGACCGTATGCAAGAAACGTAGTGTGAACCCACCCAAACAAGGATGTGAATAATGTACAAAGAAAACAGAAGGATAATGATACAGGCTCCTTGACTGATGGGTAATCTGCCTCTAAAACTTAACTGACATAACAAAGATGACACGTGGCTCATGGATTGAAAGGCTACCTACCTCTAGCAGGAACAGAAATTATTCTGTATTGTCATCTATTATCAAGTCAACGTGGCCTGCACTAAGTTGTCCATAACTACTGCAAGTCCTAGCGAGCCCTTAACCCCTTCCCGCAGAATGGCATATATAAACGCCGGGTTGTGCAGTGCGTTCGCTCATCCCGGCGTTTATAAATGACATTCAGTTAACCCGGCGATGCGCAGCATCGCACGGGTTAACTGGCAGAAGTCCTGCTGTTTCCAGCAGGGGACAACTTCTGCTTCACCCCCAGGACCATCCATTGATGGTCCTGGTCAGCGATCACTGTGATTGGTCCCTGTGGACCAATCACAGTGATCTAGGGTGAAAGTTCAGATCCCCCGCACTGCCCGCCCCTGGAAGTCGGGCAGAACGGGGGACGATGGCTGTGGGGGCTCGCGGCATAGGTGGGGGGGGGGGGGGGGGAACACGTGGGGACCGGCAGCCTTACCAGAACCAGCGGCGGGACCGAGGAGCAGTGCGGGACCGGCCACGTGGACGAGCAGCGACGGGACCGGCAGGTGAGTATATGGTCCTCAGAAGCAGCAGTGAAGAACTTCACTGCTGCTTCTAGGAGTCTGAAAACTACAACTCCCAGCATGCCTAGACAGCCTTTGGCTGTCTGGGCATGCTGGGAGTTTTAGTTTTGCAATATCTGGAGGGCCCCAGTTTGGAGACCATTGTATAATGGTCTCCAATCTGTGCTCTTCCAGCTGTTGCAAAACTACAACTCCCAGTATGCACTGACTGTCCAGGCATGCTGGGAGTTTTAGTTCAGCAACATCTGGCCCTTCAGATGTTGCCGAACTACAACTCCCAGCATGCCCTTCAGCTGTCTGGGCATGCTGGGAGTTGTAGTTTTGCAACAACTGGAGACACACTGGTTGGGAAACATTGTCTGTTTCTAACTCAGTGTTTCCTAACCTGTGTGCCTCCAGCTGTTGCAAAACTATAACTCCCAGCATGCACTAACAGACCATGCATGCTGGGAGTTGTGGTTTTGCAACAGCTGGTGCAACCCCCCCCCCCCCCCCCCCCCCTGTGAATGTACAGGGTACATTCACATGGGCGAGGCTTTTACAGTGGGTTTCTCGCTGCAAGTTTGAGATGCAGCAAATTTTGCGCTGGGAAACTCACTGTAATCCCCTGCCAGTGTGACTGTACCCTAAAAACACTACACTACACTACCACAAAATAAAATAAAAAGTTAAAAACACTACATATACACATACCCCTACCCATACCCCCTCCCCCAATAAGAACGTCCGGTACACCACTGTTTCCAAAGCAGAGCCTCCAGCTGTTGAAAAACAACAACTCCCAGTATTGCCGGACAGCCGTTGACTGTCCACGCATGCTGGGAGTTTTGCAACACCTGGAGGCACCCTGTTTGGGAATCACTGGTGTAGAATACCCCTATGCAAATCCCTTATTTAGGCCTCAAATGCACATGACGCTCTCACTTTGGAGCCCTGTCGTATTTCAAGGCAACAGTTTAGGGTCACATATTGGGTATCGTCGTACTCGGGAGAAATTGCGTTACATGGTTTGGGGGGTAGTTTCTTATTTAACCCTTCATGAAAAGGAAATGTTGGGGTCTACACCAGAATGTTAGTGTAAAAATTTTTTTATTTTTTACACTAACATGCTGATGTTGCCCTATACTTTACATTTTCACAAGAGGTAAAAGGGAAAAAAGCCCCCCAAAATTTGTAACGCAATTTCTCCCGACTACGGAGATACTCCATATGTGGGCGTAAAGTGCTCTGGGGGCGCACAACAAGGCCCAGAAGGGAGAGTGCACCATGTACATTTGAGGTGATTTGCACAGGGGTGGCTGATTGTTACAGCGGTTTT
The DNA here is from genome assembly GCF_029499605.1 of Hyla sarda. Lineage (NCBI taxonomy): Eukaryota > Metazoa > Chordata > Amphibia > Anura > Hylidae > Hyla > Hyla sarda. The sequence continues at coordinate 271,718,053 of NC_079189.1, read as the reverse complement.
GACAAACGCAAAAAAAAAAAAAACCCACATGTGACCCCATTTCGGAAACAACACCCCTCACGGGATGTAATGAGGGGTGCAGTGAGAATTTACCCCCCCCCCCACAGGTGTCTGACTGATCTTTGGAACAGTGGTCCGTGAAAATGAAAACTTGTACAGCCCACTGTTCCAAAGATCTGTCAGACACCAGTGGGGGGCAAATGCTCACTGTACCACTTGTTACATTCCTCAAGGGGTCTAGTTTCCAAAATGGTATGCCATGTGTTTTTTTTTGCTGTCCTGGCACCATAGGGGCTTGCTAAATGAGACATGCTCCCCGAGCAAAATTTGCTCTCAAAAAGCCAAATATGACTCCTTCTCTTCTGAGCATTGTAGTTCGCCCATAGTGCACTTCAGGTCAACTTATGGGGTACCTCCATACTCAGAAGAGATGGGGTTACAAATATTGGGGGGTATTTCCTGCTATTAACCCTTGGAAAAATTTGAAATTTGGGGGGGGGGAAAACACATTTTAGTGAAAAAAATAATTTTTTTTTTACATATGCAAAAGTCGTGAAACACCTGTGGGGTATTAAGGCTCACTTTATTCCTGGTTATGTTCCTCAAGGGGTCTAGTTTCCAAAATGGTATGCCATGTGAGGGTTTTTTGCTGTTCTGGCACCATAGGGGCTTCCTAAATGCAACATGCCCCCCCAAAAACCATTTCAGAAAAACGTACTCTCCAAAATCCCCTTGTCGCTCTTTCCCTTCTGAGCCCTCTACTGCGCCCGCCGAACACTTTACATAGACATATGAGGTATGTGCTTACTCAAGAGAAATTGGGCTACAAATATAAGTATACATTTTCTCCTTTTACCCCTTGTAAAAATTCAAAAATTGGCTCTACAAGAACATGCGAGTGTAAAAAATGAAGATTGTGAATTTTCTCCTTCACTTTGCTGCTATTCCTGTGAAATACCTAAAGGGTTAAAATGATGACTGAATGTCATTTTGAATACTTTGGAGGGTGCAGTTTTTATAATGGGGTCTTTTGTGGGGTATTTCTAATATGAAGACCTTTCAAATCCACTTCAAACCTGAACTGGTCCCTGAAAAATAGTGAGTTTGAAAATTGTGGAAAATTGGAAAATTTCTGCTGAACTTTGAAGCCCTCTGATGTCTTCCAAAAGTAAAAACTCGTCACTTTTATGATGCAAACATAAAGTAGACATATTGTATATGTGAATAAAAATTTTTTTTATTTGTAATATACATTTTCCTTACAAGCATAGAGCTTCAAAGTTAGAAAAATGCAAAATTTTCAAATTTTTCATCAAATTTTAGGATTTTTCACAAGGAAAGGATGCAAGTTACCACAAAATTTTACCGCCATGTTAAAGTAGAATATGTCACGAAAAAACAATCTCGGAATGAGAATGATAACTAAAAGCATTCCAGAGTTATTAATGTTTAAAGTGACAGTGGTCAGATGTGCAAAAAACGCTATGGTCCTTAAGGCCAAAATGGGCTTGAACCTGAAGGGGTTAAAGGAAAACTGTCAGCTTGCTCTCCCAGCACTAACCAGCTGTAATGGCTTATCGTGCAAACTACCATGATGCATACCATGGCCAGATCCACTGCGCCGTTCGCCCGTTATCTTCTTGATATGCAAATTAGATGCTAACTGGCACCAGCGGGGTTACTGCCTTTATCTGTCACTGTGACGCCTGGCCCGCAGCACCGCCCGGCTTATGAATATTCATGTTCTCCCTCATCTCCTTCTCCTCCCTGCTGATTTCAGGACTCCACTGCGCATGTGCTGGCTTATTGTCTACACCGGGAAGCCGCTTCAGTGCGGTGGAGTCCTGAAATCAGCGGGGAGGAGAGGGAGATGAGGGAGAACATGAATATTCATAAGTCAGGCGGCATTTACGTCACAGTGCCAGATGAAGGCAGTAACCCCACCCGTGCCAGTTAGCAGCCTATTTGCATATCAAGAAGAAGATAAACGGGTGTCTGTGAACAGCGCGGCGGATCCGGGCATGGTATGCATCAAACTGACCAGCGTCCCCCTCACTACCAGCCAGTACCACTGGTTATTGTGGGGGGGGGGGGCAAACAAGCTGACAATTTTCCTTTAACGCCATTTTACACCTTAGGACCAGAGCGTTTTTTTTGCACATCTGACCACTGTCACTTTAAACATTAATAACTCTGGGATGCTTTTACCTATCATTCTGATTCTGAGATAGTTTTTTCGTGACATATTCTACTTTATGTTATTGGTAAAATTTTGTCGATACTTGCATCGTTTGCTTGTAAGGAAAATGGATATTCCAAATATAAAAAAAAAAATTATTCACATATACAATATGTCTACTTTATGTTTGCATCATAAAATTGTCATGTTTTTACTTTTGGAAGACATCAGAGGGCTTCAAAGTTCAGCAGCAATTTTCCAATTTTTCACAAAATTTTCAAACTCACTATTTTTCAGGGACCAGTTCAGGTTTGAAGTGGATTTGAAGGGTCTTCATATTAGAAATACCCCATAAATGACCCCATTATAAAAACTGCACCCCCAAAGTATTCAAAATGACATTCAGTCAGCGTTTTAACCCTTTAGGTATTTCACAGGAATAGCAGCAAAGTGAAGGAGAAAATTCACAATCTTCATTTTTTACACTCACATGTTCTTGTAGACACAATTTTTTAACTTTTACAAGGGGTAGAAGGAGAAAATTTACTTATATTTGTAGCCCAATTTCTCTCGAGTAAGGACATACCTCATATGTCTATGTAAATTGTTCGGCGGGCGCAGTAGAGGGCTCAAAAGGGAAGGAGCGACAAGGGGATTTTGGAGAGTACGTTTTTCTGAAATGGTTTTTGGGGGGCATGTTGCTTTCAGGAAGCCCCTATGGTACCAGAACAGCAAAAAATCCCCACATGGCATACCATTTTGGAAAATAGACCCCTTGGGGAACGTAACAAGGGGTAAAGTGAACCTTAATACCCCACAGGTGTTTCACGACTTTTGCATATGTAAAAAAAATATTTATTTTTTTCACTAAAATGTGTGTTTCCCCCCAAATTTCACATTTTTCTAAGGGTTAATAGCAAAATTAGTAACCCCATCTCTACTGAGTATGGAGGTACCCGATAAGTGGACCTGAAGTGCACTACGGGCGAACTACAATGCTCAGAAGAGAAGGAGTCATATTTGGCTTTTTGAGAGCAAATTTTGGTCGGGGGGCATGTCGCATTTAGGAAGCCCCTATGGTGCCAGAACAGCAAAAAAAATAAAACACATGGCATACCATTTTGGAAACTAGACCCCTTGAGGAACGTAACAAGGGGTACAGTGAGCATTTACCCCCCACTGGTGTCTGTCAGATCTTTGGAACAGTGGGCTGTACCAAATTTTTAATTTGCACAGCCCACTGTTCCAAAGATCTGTCAGACACCAGTGGGGAGTAAATTCTCACTGCACCTCTCATTACATTCCGTGAGGGGTTTAGTTTCCAAAATGGGGAAACGTGTTTTTTTTTTTTTTTTTTGTCGTCTGCCAAAACCGCTGTAACAATCAGCCACTCCAGTGCAAATCACCTCAAATGTACATGGTGCACTCTCCCTTCTGGGCCTTGTTGTGCACCCCCAGAGCACTTTGCGCCCACATATGGGGTATCTCCGTAGTCGAGAGAAGTTGCATTACAAATTTTGGGGGGCTTTTTTTTCCCCCTTTACCTCTTGTCAAAATGAAAAGTTTAGGGCAACACCAAATTTATTTTTTTACACTAACATGCTGTTGTAGACCCCCAACTTCATCTTTTCATAAGGGGTTAAAGGAGAAAAAGCCCCCCAAAATTTGTAACACAATTTCTCCCGAGTACGGCGATACCCCATATGTGACCATAAACTGTTGCCTTGAAATACGACAGGGCTCCAAAGTGAGAGCGCAATGTGCATTTGAGGCCTGAATTAGGGATTTGCATAGGGGTGGACATAGGGGTATTCTACGCCAGTGATTCCCAAACAGGGTGCCTCCAGCTGTTGCAAAACTCCCAGCATGCTTGGACAGTCAACGGCTGTCCGGCAATACTGGGAGTTGTTGTTTTGCAACAGCTGGAGGCTCCATTTTGGAAACAGTGGCGTACCAGACGTTTTTCATTTTTATTGGGGAGGGGAGGGGGGCTGTGTAGGGTATGTGTATATGTAGTGTTTTTTTACTTTTTATTTTGTGTTAGTGTAGTGTAGTGTTGTGTTGCGTTTTTAGGGTACAGTCACACTGGCGGGGGATTATAGAGAGTTTCCCGCTGCGAGTTTGAGCTGCCGCGCAAAATTTGCTGTATCGCAAACTTGCAGCCTGATACTCACTGTAAGCCCCCTGCCCATGTGAATGTACCCTGTGGGGGGGGGGGGGGGGGGGGGGGGAACCTCCAGCTGTTGCAAAACTACAACTCCCAGCATGCACAGTCTATCAGTACATGCTGGTAGTTATAGTTTTGCAACAGCTGGAGGCACACGGGTTGGGAAACACTGAGTTAGGAAACAGACAATGTTTCCCAACCAGTGTGCCTCCAGTTGTTGCAAAACCACAACTCCCAAACATTCTCAGGCATGCTGGAAGTAGTAGTTCGGCAACATCTTTAGAGCCAGATGTTGCCGAACTAGTTTTTCAACATCTGGAGGACTACAGTTTGCAGACCACTAATACAATGGTTCCTAATCTGTGCCCTTCCAGATGTTGCAAAACTACAACTCCCAGTATCCCAAAACTGTCCAGGCATGCCGGGAGTTGTAGTTCTGCTACATTTGAAGGGCCAGATGTCACAGAACTACAACTCCCAGCATGCCTGGACGGTAAGGGCATGCTGAGGATGTGTAGTTTTGCTACATCTGGAAGGGCACAGTGGTCTCCAAACTGGACCTCCAGATGTTGCAAAACTGCAACTCACAGCATGCCCAGACGCCAAGGGCAGGCTGGGAGTTGTAGTATACAGGGTCCCATTACAGCAATGCATGTCGCTTTACGGCGACGTGCATTGCTGTAAAGGGCCCGACCGCGGCTGAAGTTAGCTAACCGACGGATCGCAGGGGATAGGAGGAGGTGGCAGGCTTGCCACCTCGCTCCTAGCCTCCAGCATGGTCCTGGCTGTCTGTGACAACCGGGATCATGAAAAATTACCGGTCGGTCAGGTCCCAGAGACCCGATCAGCCCGGTATCGCCGCAGATCGCAGGGGCGATTTCCCTTGCGATTCGCGGCGATCGCCGACATGGGGGGCCTACATGGCCCCCCTCGTCGTGTGCCCTGGATCTCTGTTGAAGGATTTCAGCAGGGATCCGCTTCCGATCTCTGCCCGGCGAGCGGCAGAGACCGGAAATAAAACAGGACATTCTCTAACGTCCTTGGGCATTAAAGCCCAGGTAGCGGGGACGTTAGAGAACGTCCTATGTCCTAAAGAGGTTAAGGTCTCTGAAATCACTGGTCACCTCTGTGGGCCCAGCTACACTGTATAGACTGTAACATCTGTCACTCAGTAAAGCTACCGTTGTCCATAACTTTGCGTCGAAGTCATCATTGCCCCTGTGCCTAGCCCAGGATCCAGTGGTATACCTTCAGGTGGTTTTCAGGATAAACCACGCCCTGGCATCACGAATACAAGGGGTTAATGCCATCTGCCCTATAGGGAACATTCACACAAATGATCTGCTGCTAATTTAATGTTGTGTCCAGTTACAATATCTCCTGCATTTTTCATACTAAAGATATCAAAGTATGTCCACACACACACACACACACACACACACACTACGCAATATCTCCAAGTGAAGACTCCGCTGCTGTAGCCTTCCATTGTATGCAATAGGATTCTGCATCATTGTGCACACTGAGGAATTCACATCACCTACATTGAAGCGAATGGGGCACCATTTAGGGGCACTTTGTGATAGTAATAACGTGCCTATGTCTATGATAGATACACATAGGGGGAGATTTATCAAAACCTGTGCAGAGGAAGAGTGGTGCAGTTGCCCATAGAAACCAGATTGCTTCTTTCATTTGCCACAGGCCTCTTTAGAGGCCTGTGGAAAATGAAAGAAGCAATCTGATTGGTTGCTATGGGCAACTCCACCACTCTTCCTCTGCACAGGTTTTGATAAATCTCCCCCATAGACCTTACCCAGATGATACCACTAAAAATATTCCTATAAAAACAGAAAAAAAAATGCAAATTACCCAAATAACCCCCAAAAGAAGAAGAAGAAGAAATGGAATAACTTTCCAATCCACATATATTAGAAAAACAAAAGTTGAAAACCACAAAAACTAAGGGGGAAGTGACTGATATACAACTGACCAAACACCATAAAGGCTCTGTGCATTTTTCGAACACAGACCTGCCCAAATATAGGAGCACATGGAATGTAGAGATAAGGTCTAGGAAGCCGGTACCAACTGAAAGAGCGTTGGGGAGACATACACAAGCAGGGAGACATCTTACCTGCCCCATTTTGGACCTTTTCGTTTCCAACACTTCCGACCCCTCTTTGACTGTGTCTGAAGAAACAGTGTGGCCGCAGGCAGGTTTCAATAAACGGGCACTTTATCGCCCGGAAGTAACCGGTATTCTTCAACATCCTAGACCCTAAAATATCCAGTCACCGAGACAACCAGGAACGCCGCCATATTAGACAATAAGGGGGCTGGTATGTAGGCGGGGCCTATTGGGGCCTTATGTTACGACTGCCTTCAGAAAATGCCAGCGCAAGGAGTCAATGTTGTGACAGTCATAGCCGGTTTAATGATGAACACTGCGCCTTCTTGCTGCTTGAGCGAACTTTTTTACTCTAAAAATCTATTAGCATGGCAGTTTTATTGCAGTGGAGAAGTCCTTTGTAACAGTACTGGCCACGGACCACGGTCTGAACCGCCAATAAAAGTACAAGGCAGTGTGGCTGTGTTCTCATCAAACTGCCCCAATGTGTTTACCAGCTGTAATGGAAATACAATAACAAACTACAGGAACCTACACTACTTTCCTTCACTGCTACTAGCTGATGGATCAGTCTGGCAGTAGCTTGGGGCAGCTCAGCCAGAGTGTAGGACTGTACATGGCAGTGTGTGCTGTAAACTCCTAGCGATCCGTTCTCATCCATTGGGAAGCAGCGGGTTACTGCTCGTTTTATAATATAGCATTGCTATGGGTAAAATCGGACAGTATTGGTTTCAGGTACAATCAGGGCCGGTACAAGGATTTCTGCCTACACAAGCGAAGCTCCAGTTTGGCGCCCCCCACCCCCTACCTGTGCATGCTGGGAGTTGTAGTTATGCAACAGCTGGAGGCACACTTTTTCATAGAAAAAATTTGCTGCCAACTGTTGCATAACTACAACCCTCAGCAGACACAGACAGCTAAATGGCATGCTGGGATTTGTAGTTTTGAAGCAATTGGAGACATGATGTGGAAAAACTTCCCTATAGGACAAAAAAAAATTGAAACAACAAAGGCAATAATTGTAAAAAAAAAAAAAAAAAACCTCCCCTAATAAAAGCTTAAATCACCCCCCTTACTCCCCATTTTTCAAAAAATAAGTAAATACAAATAAGCCAACATATTTGGTATCACCGCATGCATAAATGTCCAATAAATGAAAATATAAGAATTCCCACGGTCAATGGCATAAACCTTTATTTAACCCCTTAAGGATTCAGGGTTTTTCCGTCTTAGCATCTTCAATTTTTCCTCTTTAAAAAAAATCATAACTCTTTCAGTTTAGCACCTAAAAATCTATATTGTGGCTTTTTTTTTGCGCCACCAATTCTACTTTGTAATGACAGTCATTTTACCCAAAAATCTACAGCGAAACGGGGGAAAAAATTATTGTGCGACAAAATTGAAGAAAAAACACTATTTTGTCACTTTTGGGGGCTTCCGTTTCTACGCAGTACATTATTCGGTAAAAATGACACCTTATGTTTATTCTGTAGGTCCATACGGTTAAAATGATCCCCTACTTATATAGGTTTGATTTTGTCGTACTTCTGGAAAAAATCATAACTACATGCAGGAAAATTTATACGTCTAAAATTGTCATCTTCTGACCTCTATAACTTTTTTATTTTTCCGCGTTCAGGGCGGCATGAGGGCTAATTTTTTGTGCCGTAATCTGAAGTTTTTATCGATTTTATCATTTTTGTATTGATCTGACTTTTTGATTGCTTTTTTTTCCATTTTTTCATTTTATAAAAAGTGACCAAAATGACGCTATTATGGACTTTGGAATTTTTTTGTGCATATGCCATTGACCGTGCGGTTTAATTAGAGGTATTATTTTTATAATTTGGACATTTCCACACGTGGCAATACCACATGTTTATTTACACTTTTTTTTATTGCACTGGGGGGAGAGGGGGGGGGGGGCCACAGAAAGGTTACCGGGACTTCCTTGTGTCCCGAAAAGATCTTTCAGGACACAGGGATGTCCTGCTGAATGTGAGGAGGGGGGGGGGGGGAGGGGGAATTACAGTATTTATCTGTGTATAACACGCACTGACATATAACACACACCCTCATTTTCACAGGAAAATTTGAGGGGAAAAAAATAAATGTAAAATAAATGACTATAGCTCTGAACTATATGCCTCATCATCCCCCCCAACTTTGATTCCCCTTGATCCTCAGTTTCCCCCCCCCCCCCTCCTTCCTCCCCCTTTTATCAGCCCCTGTGCCATATTTAACCCCCCCCCCCCCCCGCCTCCTTTCCCGTGTTTTCCCCTGCTCATCATTCTCCCCCCTGCTCATCATTCTCCCCCCTGCTCATCATTCTCCCCCCTGCTCATCATTCTCCCCCCTGCTCATCATTCCCCCCCTGCTCATCATCCCCCCCTGCTCATCATTTCCCCTCCCTCATCATTCCCTCTCTCTGCTCATCATCCCCCCCGCTCATCATTCCCCCCCTGCTCATCATTCCCCCCCCCCGCTCATCATTACCCCCCGCTCATCATTACCCCCCGCTCATCATTAGCCCCCCTGCTCATCATTACCCCCCCTGCTCATCATTACCCCCCTGCTCATCATTACCCGCCCCCACTCACCATTACCCCCCCCACTCACCATTACCCCCCCCCCCCACTCATCATTACCCCCCTGCTCATCATTACCCCCCCCCCGCTCATCATTACCCCCCTGCTCATCATTACCCCCCCCTGCTCATCATTCCCCCCCTGCTCATCATTCCCCCCCTGCTCATCATAACCCCCCTGCTCATCATTCCCCCCCGCTCATCATTCCCCCCTTGCTCATCATTCCCCCCCCCGCTCATCATTACCCCCCCGCTCATCATTACCCCCCCGCTCATCATTACCCCCCCTGCTCATCATTACCCCCCCTGCTCATCATTACCCCCCCACTCATCATTACCCCCCTGCTCATCATTCCCCCCCTGCTCATCATCCCCCCCTGCTCATCATTTCCCCTCCCTCATCATTCCCTCCCTCTGCTCATCATCCCCCCGCTCATCATTCCCCCCCTGCTCATCATTCCCCCCCCGCTCATCATTACCCCCCGCTCATCATTACCCCCCCCGCTCATCATTACCCCCCCTGCTCATCCATCATTACCCCCCCTGCTCATCATTACCCCCCTGCTTATCATTACCACCCCCACTCACCATTACCCCCCCCACTCATCATTACCCCCCTGCTCATCATTACCCCCCCCCGCTCATCATTACCCCCCTGCTCATCATTACCCCCCTGCTCATCATTCCCCCCTGCTCATCATTCCCCCCCGCTCATCATTCCCCCCTTGCTCATCATTCCCCCCCCGCTCATCATTACCCCCCGCTCATCATTACCCCCCCCGCTCATCATTACCCCCCCTGCTCATCATTACCCCCCCTGCTCATCATTACCCCCCTGCTCATCATTACCCCCCCCCCACTCATCATTACCCCCCTGCTCATCATTACCCCCCCCCCCCCCCGCTCATCATTACCCCCCTGCTCATCATTACCCCCCCTGCTCATCATTCCCCCCCTGCTCATCATTCCCCCCCTGCTCATCATTACCCCCCTGCTCATCATTCCCCCCTTGCTCATCATTCCCCCCCGCTCATCAATAACCCCCCCTGCTCATCATTAACCCCCCCTGCTCATCATTAACCCCCCCCCCTGCTCATCATTAACCCTCCTGCACATCATTAACCCCCCCTGCTCATCATTACCCCCCCCCCCCTGCTCATCATTACCCCCCCTGCTCATCATTCCCCCCCCCCCCCCCTGCCCCATCATCCTCCCCTGCTCATTGCTCCCCCCTCCTCCTGCTTTTTTCTATTTTTCATATTTCCTTACCTGGCCACGCTCGGCAGGCTCAGGTGATGCGTCAGGTCTTGTGGGCTGTGAGGAGTGACGTCTCATGCGGCTCCTCTGCAGAGCGTCAGGGACGTCACTCGTCATTTCCTGCAGGGCTGGGGTGTAATGAAGAAAACTGTTCCCTGCAGGAAATGATGAGTGACGCCCCTGACGCCATGCAGAGGAGCTGCAGGAGACGTCACTCGTCACAGCCCACATGACCCGATGCATCACCTGAGCCTGCCGAGCGCGGCCAGGTAAGGAAATTTGAAATATAGAAAAAGCAGGAGGAGTCCGGGGCGGGCCCACAGAAGCCGTCGCTGGTCACTGTTTTAAAGTGGCCGCGGCCAGGCTATCGGGGGGCCCCGATCCGCAACTGAGCAGCCCGCAGGTTTGTCAAAAAAAAAAAGGTTCATTTCTCCGCCCCAACCCCTGCTGCGAACCTGTCCGCCCTAAGCGTCCGCTTGGTCCGCCTGGTGGTTCCGCCGGGCCTGGGTGCAATGAATCAGGGCTAATTTGTTCAGTCGCCTGCGTCCCTCAGGCTGGTATACAACATATACTAAAAGAACAGACAAATTCCATCATGTAATCAGGGCAGCAGAATCCAATTATCAATGGGACTCTGCTGCAGTGCAATGTCCATGTGGAATATATTGTAGTTCACCTACACCAACAATGCTAAATTCCCCCTTAACAACTCAGGTTTTTTTTTTTTTTTTCCATGTTTGAACTTTCATTTTTTCCTTCTAAAAATCATAATGCTCTCAGTTTTCCTCCTACAGACCCATATAGGGGTTGTTTTTTGCGTCACCAATTGTACTTTGTAATGACATCAATCATTTTACATCAAAGTCTACGGTGAAACAAACAAAAAAATCTTTGTGGGGCAAAATTTTAAAAAAAACTATGCCATTTTGTAACTTTTGGGGGCTTCCAATTCTACACAGTTCACTTTTTGGTAACAATGACACCTTATCTTTATTCTGTAAGTCCATACAATTAAAATGGTACCTAACTTATTTTTATTTGTTTTACTTTGTTTAAAAAATTATAACTATTTGTACAAAAATTTGCATGTTTAAAAATGTCCTCTTCTGTCCCCTATAACTTTTTTATTTTTCTGTATAGGGGCTATAAGAGGCTCATTTTGGCGCTGTGATCTGAAGTTTTTATCAGTACCCTATTTGTTTTGTAAAACACAAAAAGAAAAAGAAACACAGCTGCACATCCACAATTTGTATTTTGATATATTTGCTTCTCAGCATAAATTCAAAAACTAGCAGGTTATTAGTATACATTTTCATCAAAAAGTACAAGCCCACACGCCACGTCAAGGCCATCTATTTAGAGTGGGTCCCTAACCTCACTTGATCGGGCAGCAGTGGGACTGCCTGGCCATTGGGTCATACCCCCTGTGGGCATGGTGTCACGTTGGTGGATGTCACCGCCTGGCGCTATGCCAGTGTTAGGTTAGGGACCCACTCTGATTAGGGGGCCTTGACGTGGCGAGTGGGCTCGTACTTTTTGATCAAAATGTATACTAACAACCTGTTAGTTATAAAATTTATGCTGAGGAGCAAGTAGATCAAAATACAAATTGTGGATGTGCGGCTATGTTTCTTTTTCTCTTTGTGTTTTACCATATTTGTTCTGATGGGACTTTTTGATAGCTTTTTATTCATTTTTTATAGTACACGAAGTGACCAAAATTTTGGACTTTGGATTTTTTTTACGTGTATGCCATTGACCGTGCGGCTTAGTTAATGTTATATTTTTATAGTTTGGACATTTACGCACGCAGAGATACCACATATGTTTACGTATATGTATATATATATATATATATATATATATATATATTATTTTTTTTTTTATGTGTAAAGGGGGTGATTCATACTTTTTTTTTATGGGAAAAGGGGTTAAATCACATTTATTAACTTTTTTTTCACACTATTTTTAGTCCCTATTGGGGACTATTATATGCAATCCTTAGATTGCATACACCAAACTATGCTATGCTATGCCATCGATCAGTGCTATCTGTGCTCGACTGCTCCAGCTGCTGAGGCTGACTGGACCATCAAGGGACAGATCGGGCGGTGAGGAGACAGATAAGGGCCCTCTCACCGTCCTCTCAGCTGTTCGGGATGCCGCAATTTTATTGTGGCGGTCCCGAACAGCCCGCCGAGCTAGCCGGGATGACTTTTCTCCTGTTTTAGATGCCGCAATTAACTTTTACCACCCTCATTAAACAGACCATGTGGTTTCTGCCATGCACTGAGTCATGCTTACTTTAGTGCTGAAAACTGGGAGGTGTGCAGACTTAGCCAATCAGACACTGAACCTCTCCCTGCTGCTCAGAGCAGGAGGGTGGGGGCTGCTGGAGTACCAACTGGTGCCAGAAAGTTAAACAGATTTGTAAATTACTTCTAATTAAAAATCTTTGACCTTCCAGTACTTATCAGCTGCTGTATGCTCCACAGGAAGTCCCTTTCTTTAAAAAAAAAAAATTCTGTCTGACCACGGTGCTCTCTGCTGACACCTTTGTCTGTCTCAGGAACTGTCAAGAGCAGGAACAAATCCCCATAGCAAACCTATCCTGCTCTTGACAGTTCCGAGACAGACAGAGGTGTAAGCAGAGAGCACTGTGGTCAGACAGAAAATACATTTTAAAAGAAAAGAACTTCCTGTGGAGCATACAGCAGCTGATTTTTAAATATAAGTAATTTACAAATCTGTTTAACCTTCTAGCACCAGTTGATTGGAAAACAAAATAGTTTTTCACCGGAGTACCCCTTTAAGGTGAATGAGTTTAAGCGCATTCATAAGAGCCGGTTGGGTAGTTGGGAGTGTCTAGATTTAGGAGCACTGGGGCATGATCGGTCCATGTAATGCATCCGAAATCACAGGACATCACGTGTGGCATGTCCTCGGTTGGTAGTATTAACATATCAAGCCTCAAGTAGCTTTGCAATGTGTAGGAGTAGATGTGAAGGCTTGTAGGCACCAACACTCATCATGCAGGTCATGATCATGGGACCACGGGATGAGCTGCTGTCAATGGCTAGAGTTCTCTAGAATAGTGTCAAGTGTAAAGTCACAAATTGTGTTGAAGTCTCCACATATTAGAAGAGTGCTTTGTTTATTTTGCTATCAATTCATATGAAAAAACTGAGAAAAGTACAGGGGTGCTCCCTAGCACAATAAACATTTTAGATGTGAAACAATAAAGTAACGCTATAAAGGCTCACCTTTAGGTGTTGGGCTCAGAGCTCATCTTAACTATAGGAGACTAATGGTTGGAGGGTTAATCTTATTGCACAACAACAAACCACCAAAGTGGTCACTAAGAGGGACATTTACCAAGGGATTTAGAGTTTTTTTTTGCTTACAGAAGTTTCACAAAAAGTCGCGAGGGCGCCTAAGCAATTTTCAGTTTTCACTTTGCAGTCCTCGTGAATTTATCAAGTGCGAAAGTCGGACGTATGCAACGAAAAGTCGAGAGCCCCCTTCAAAAAGTCACAAGCGTCAGCCAGGTCAGACCTGGCTTACAAACTTGCCTTTGACAGCATTTTTAAAAAGTCACACAAAACTCGCAGTCTGACAGCATTATTAAAAAGTCGCACAAAAAGTCGCAACTTTTTTCACAGCTCCACTCCCCAGCCACATGCCTCCATCTATCACTTGCCCACTAGGTATTGCAGAGCTACAACTCCCAGCATGCCATGATGGGAGTTGTAGTTCTGCAATACCTTGCGGACCGATGATAGATGAGGGTGGTGTGCGGGGAGCGGAGCCAGCCTTGAAGAAAATGAAATTACAGCACTGTAATTTCATATTTCTCAGTCAGACCAGTGATTGGTCCAGACCGCCTGGCCAATTACAGCTGCCAGTGGGAAATATGAAATTACAGTTCCATAACTTCATTTTCCCCGCTGAGAAGCCAGGGAGCGGAGCACCATACCATCCGCTTCTCGGGCTTCCTTGTCACCTGCCCGCTCCCCACTACTACAACTCCCAGTATGCCCTTACAGTAAGGACATATTGGGGGTTGTAGTCGTGCAGCACGTGCGGGCCGAAGATGTGCAGGCAGGTGACAAGCTTGTCCTTACAGTAAGGACATGCTGGGAGTTGTAGTTGTGTGGTGGGGGCAAGGGACAAGCTTGTCACTTGCCCCTGCTGTATGACTACAACTTCCAGCATGCCCTTGCAGTAAGAACATGCTGGGAGTTGTAGTCCAAGCTTGTCACCCACCCGCACATCTCCTGTCCGTGCTGCACGACTACAACTCCCAGCATATCCTTACTGCAAGGGCATGTTGGGAGTCTTAGTTGTGCGGTGCAGGCGGCAGGAGATGTGCAAGCAGGTGGCAAGCTTCCATGACTTGCTTGTCACCCGCCTGCACATCTCCCACCAGCCTGCCGTCGCATAACTACAACTCTCAGTTTTCCCTTACAGTGAGGACATGCTGGAAGTTGTAGTCGTACGGCGCGGGTGGGTGACAATAAATGTACTAATTTATTTTCAGGTTTTTTTTTTCTTCTCATTTTACATCCGTGTATCCTATGGACTACTTCGGACTCGGTGGACTACTACGATGACCAGCATTTATTTAATTTTTCTTGTTTAATGTTAATAAAATAGTTAACAAAGGCTAGCGTTTTTTGTAATAAAACTTTTATTAAACATGTTGTGTTTTTTACTTTTTTATTTACTTTACAGGCCAGGGGGATGTTGGAACTGGGCTGTAAAAATCTCTACTTGTGGTTGTGTGACTGAGCCATTGTGAAAATTTACAGCCTCCTGCCCATCTCTGCCTTCCCTCTCTCCTCGTTGTATGTACAGAAATCTACAAATAGCTGAGGGCGGGGGATCACGTAAAAATGCATAGGGTGCAGTTCTGCACCTCACACCATTTTAGAGACGGAGTCCATTACTAAGCCACAAAAACAGCTAGCGTTAACCCCCAATTATTACCCCAGGACCCACCGCCACAGGGGTGTCAGGAAAAACCAGTACCAACAGGTTCCAAGCATCAAAAATGGCGCTCCTGGGCCTAGGCGGTAACATGCTGCCATTATTTAGGCTGGGGAGGGCCAGTAACAATGGTCCTCGCCCACCCTTGTAACATCAGGCTGTTGCTGTTGAGAATGAAAACATAGGGAACACCACTTTTTTTTTTATAAATAATTAAATATTTAGGTTTCCCCTATTTTTATTCTAAGTCAGATACCAACCAAGCAGAAACAGCCTGATGTTACCAGGGTGGGCAAGGACCATTGTTACTGGCCCTCCCACGCCAAAATAATGCCAGCCTGTTACCGCCTAGGCCCAGGAGTGCAAGACACTCTGGGCGTGTTGGTACCGGCTCTTCCCGGCACCCCTGTGGTGGTGGGTACCGGGGTAATAATTGGGGATTAGTGCTAGCTGTTATTAGGGGCTAATACTAGGCCCCGGCTTAGTAATGGACTCAGTCTATAAGACAGCTTCCACTACTAAGCCTGTAAAGTAAAATAAATAAAAAAACAACACGTTAATAAAACTTTTATTAAAAAAAAAAAACACTCCCCCACAAGCCCTTGTTAACCATTTTATTAATATTAAACAAAAAAATGCTGGTCATCTTACTACACCAAATACGAAGTAGTCCTCTACATACACAGATCTGAAATGAGAAGAGAAAATCACACAAAAATGATCAATGGAAATCAAATTTATCAACCCATGGAGGTCTGGATATGGAGTCACACTCGAAGTCAAAGTGGAAAACCACACTACAGGCTGATCCAACTTTGATGTACTGTCCTTAAAACATGTCAAAATGACGCTCAGTAGTGTGTGTGGCCTCCACGTGCCCGTGTGACCTCCCTATAACACCTGGGCATGCTCGCGTTGGTGGGTGGAGCGAGACATGATGCCCCAGATGTGCTCAATCGGAATCAGGTCTGGGAACGGGTGGGCTAGTCCATAGAATCAATCCCTTCCTCTTGCAGGAACTGCTGACACACTCCAGCCACATGAGGTGTAGCATTATCTTGCATTAGGAGGAACCCAGGGCCAACTGCACCAGCATATGGTCTCACAAAGGGTCTGAGGATCTCATCTCGGTACCTAATGGCAGGCTACCTCTGGCAAGCACATGGAGGGCTGTGCGGCCCCAAAGAAATGCCACCCCACACCATTACTGACCCACCGCCAAACTGGTCATGCTGTAGGACAGTGATTCCCAACCGCGGTGCCGCGGCACACGTGTGTGCCGTTCGCCACTGGCCGTGGTGCCGCTGGATTTTGCTGTGATTTTTATTTTTTATTTTTTTTAAATATCCCGCCCCGGCCTGCGCGCTTATGACTGGCGGCGCAGGGGGAAGGGAAGCCTGCGTGCGCACTGCGCACACAGCGTCCCCCTCCCCACTGCGTCACCTGCGTCCCCCTCCCCCTTCCCACTGCGTCCCCTGCGCCCCCCTCCCCCTTTCCACTGCGTCCCCTGCGTCCCCCTCCCCCTTCTACCTTGCGGCGCAGTGAGCCGAAAATGGGTCCCTGGGGCGGAACGATCTTCACCTGCGCCGGACTCCCGTGCCTGCCGTGGACCTGCAAGCTGCGCGGACCGGCTTGCTTAAGGTACTGTACCCTTTCCACCCCTCTGTTACCCCTTCTCAACCCTGTCCAACCCCCCCTGTCACCCATGTCCACCCCCCCCCTGTCACCCATGTCCACCCCCCCTGTCACCCATGTCCACCCCCCTGTCACCCATGTCCACCCCCCCCTGTCACCCATGTCCACCCCCCCTGTCACCCATGTCCACTCCCCCCTGTCACCCAGTCTGCGTGCCCCCCCTGTCATCCAGTCTGCGTGCCCCCCCCATCATCCAGTCCGTGCCCCCACCTGTCACCCAGTCCGCCCCCCCCCCTGTCACCCAGTCCGCCCCCCCCCCTGTCACCCAGTCCGCCCCCCCCCTGTCACCCAGTCTGCCCCCCCCCTGTCACCCAGTCTGCCCCCCCCTGTCACCCAGTCCGCCCCCTCCCTGTCACCCAGTCCGCCCCCCCCTGTCACCCAGTCCTCCCCCCCTGTCACCCAGTCCGCCCCCCCCTGTCACCCAGTCCGCCCCCCCCCCTGTCACCCAGTCCGCCCCCCCCTGTCACCCAGTCCGCCCCCCCCTGTCACCCAGTCCGCCCCCCCCTGTCACCCAGTCCGCCTCCCCCCCTGTCACCCAGTCCGCCCCCCCCCTGTCACCCAGTCCGCCCCCCCCTGTCACCCAGTCCGCCCCCCCTGTCACCCAGTCCGCCCCCCCCCGTCACCCAGTCCTCCCCCCCCCTGTCACCCAGTCCGCCCCCCCCTGTCACCCAGTCCACCCCCCCTGTCACCCAGTCCGCCCCCCCTGTCACCCAGTCCGCCCCCTGTCACCCAGTCCGCCCCCCCCCCCTGTCACCCAGTCCGCCCCCCCTGTCACCCAGTCCGCCCCCCCCTGTCACCCAGTCCGCCCCCCCCTGTCACCCAGTCCGCCCCCCCGTCACCCAGTCCCCAGTCATCCCCCCCGTCACCCAGTCCGCCCCCCCGTCACCCAGTCCGCCCCCCCCCCGTCACCCAGTCCGCACCCCCGTCACCCAGTCCGCCCTCCTTGTCACCCCTGTCCATCCCTTTCACTCCTGTGCACCCTCCTGTCACCCATGTTCACCCCCCCATCATCCATATCCAGTCCCCCCCCTGTCCACCCTCCTGTCACCCCTGTTCACACCCATGTTCACCCTCCTTTCATCCCTTTCACTCCCATCCACCCTCCTGTCACCCATGTTCACCCTCATCCACATTCCTGTCACCCATGTTCACCCTCATCCACCCTCCTGTCACCCATGTTCACTCTCATCCATCCTCCTGTCACCCATGTTCACCCTCCTGTCACCCCTGTCACCCATGTTCACCCTCCTGTCACCCCTGTCACCCATGTTCACCCTCATCCACCCTCCTGTCACCCATGTTCACCCTCATCCACCCTCCTGTCACCCATGTTCACCCTCATCCACCCTCCTGTCACCCATGTTCACCCTCCTGTCACCCATATTCACCCTCCTGTCACCCATGTTCACCCTCCTGTTGACCCATGTCCACTCCTCTGCACCTCTCTGTCCACTCTTCTACACCCCTGTCACCCATGTACACTCCTCTACACCCCTGTCACCCATGTACGCTCCTCTACACCCCTGTCACCCATGTACGCTCCTCTACACCCCTGTCACCCATGTACACTCCTCTACACCCTCTGTACACTCCTCTACACCTCTCTGTCCACTCCTCTACACCCGTCACTCATGTACGCTCCTCTACACCCCTCTCTCCGCTCCTCTACAGCCCTGTCACCCATGTACGCTCCTCTGCACCTCTCTGTCCGCTCCTCTATACCTCTCTGTCCACTCCTCTACACCTCTCTGTCCACTCCTCTACACCCCTGTCACCCATGTACGCTCCTCTACACCCCTCTCTCCACTCCTCTACACCCCTGTCACCCATGTACGCTCCTCTACACCCCTCTCTCCACTCCTCTACACCCCTGTCGCCCATGTAGGCTCCTCTACACCCCTCTGTACACTCCTCTGCACCCCTATCACCCATGTACGCTCCTCTGCACCCCTCTGTCTGCTCCTCTACACCTCTCTGTCCACTCCTCTACACCCCTCTCTCCACTCCTCTACACCCCTCTCTCCACTCCTCTACACCCCTCTGTACACTCCTCTACACCTCTCTGTCCACTCCTCTACACCCGTCACCCATGTACGCTCCTCTGCACCTCTCTGTCCGCTCCTCTACACCTCTCTGTCTGCTCCTCTACACCTCTCTGTCCACTCCTCTACACCCCTGTCACCCATGTACGCTCCTCTACACCCCTCTCTCCACTTCTCTACACCCCTGTCACCCATGTATGCTCCTCTACACCCCTCTGTACACTCCTCTGCACCCCTGTCACCCATGTACGCTCCTCTGCACCCCTCTGTCTGCTCCTCTACACCTCTCTGTCCACTCCTCTACACCCCTGTCACCCATGTACGCTCCTCTACACCCCTCTGTACACTCCTCTACACCCCTGTCACCCATGTACGCTCCTCTACACCCCTCTATACACTCCTCTACACCCCTGTCACCCATGTACGCTCCTGCACCCCTCTGTCTGCTCCTCTACACCTCTCTGTCCACTCCTCTACACCTCTCTGTCCACTCCTCTACACCCCTGTCACCCATGTACGCTCCGCTACACCCCTCTCTCCACTCCTCTACACCCCTGTCACCCATGTATGCTCCTCTACACCCCTCTGTACACTCCTCTGCACCCCTGTCACCCATGTACGCTCCTCTGCACCCCTCTGTCTGCTCCTCTACACCTCTCTGTCCACTCCTCTACACCCCTGTCACCCATATACGCTCCTCTACACCCCTCTGTACACTCCTCTACACCCCTGTCACCCATGTACGCTCCTCTACACCCGTCTATACACTCATCTACACCCCTGTCACCCATGTACGCTCCTCTGCACCCCTCTGTCTGCTCCTCTACACCCCTCTGTCCACTCCTCTACACCCCTGTCACCCATGTACACTCCTCTACACCCCTCTGTCCACTCCTCTACACCTCTGTCCACTCCTCTACACCACTGTCACCCATGTACGCTCCTCTACACCCGTCACCCATGTACGCTCCTCTGCACCCCTCTGTCCGCTCCTCTACACCTCTTTGTCCGCTCCTCTACACCCCTGTCACCCATGTATGCTCCTCTACACCCCTCTGTCCGCTCCTCTACACCCCTCTGTCCACTCCTCTACACCCCTGTCACCCATGTATGCTCCTCTACACCCCTCTGTCCACTCCTCTACACCCCTCTGTCCACTCCTCTACACCCCTGTCACCCATGTATGCTCCTCTACACCCCTCTGTCCACTCCTCTACACCCCTCTGTCACCCATGTACACTCCTCTACACCCCTGTCACCCATGTACGCTCCTCTACACCCCTCTGTCCACTCCTCTACACCCCTGTCACCCATGTATGCTCCTCTACACCCCTCTGTCCGCTCCTCTACACCCCTCTGTCCACTCCTCTACACCCCTCTGTCCACTCCTCTACACCCCTGTCACCCATGTATGCTCCTCTACACCCCTCTGTCCACTCCTCTACACCCCTCTGTCCACTCCTTTACACCCCTGTCACCCATGTATGCTCCTCTACACCCCTCTGTCCATTCCTCTACACCCCTCTGTCCACTCCTCTACACCCCTCTGTCCACTCCTCTACACCCCTGTCACCCATGTATGCTCCTCTACACCCCTCTGTCACCCATGTATGCTCCTCTACACCCCTCTGTCACCCATGTATGCTCCTCTACACCCCTCTGTCACCCATGTATGCTCCTCTACACCCCTCTGTCACCCATGTATGCTTCTCTACACCCCTCTGTCACCCATGTATGCTCCTCTACACCCCTCTGTCACCCATGTACGCTCCTCTACACCCCTCTGTCCACTCCTCTACACCCCTCTGTCCACTCCTCTACACCCCTGTCACCCATGTATGCTCCTCTACACCCCTCTGTCACCCATGTATGCTCCTCTACACCCCTCTGTCACCCATGTATGCTCCTCTACACCCCTCTGTCACCCATGTATGCTCCTCTACACCCCTCTTTCACCCATGTATGCTCCTCTACACCCCTCTGTCACCCATGTATGCTCCTCTACACCCCTCTGTCACCCATGTATGCTCCTCTACACCCCTCTGTCACCCATGTACGCTCCTCTACACCCCTCTGTCCACTCCTCTACACCCCTCTGTCCACTCCTCTACACCCCTCTGTCCACTCCTCTACACCCCTCTGTCCACTCCTCTTCACCCCTCTGTCCACTCCTCTACACCCCTGTCACCCATGTATGCTCCTCTACACCCCTCTGTCCACTCCTCTACACCCCTCTGTCCACTCCTCTACACCCGTCACCCATGTATGCTCCTCTACACCCCTCTGTCCACTCCTCTACACCCCTCTGTCCACTCCTCTACACCCCTCTTTCACCCATGTATGCTCCTCTACACCCCTCTGTCACCCATGTATGCTCCTCTGCACCCCTCTGTCACCCATGTATGCTCCTCTACACCCCTCTGTCACCCATGTATGCTCCTCTACACCCCTCTGTCACCCATGTATGCTCCTCTACACCCCTCTGTCACCCATGTATGCTCCTCTACACCCCTCTGTCACCCATGTATACTCCTCTACACCCCTCTGTCACCCATTTATGCTCCTCTACACCCCTCTGTCACCCATGTATGCTCCTCTACACCCCTCTGTCACCCATGTATGCTCCTCTACACCCCTCTGTCACCCATGTATGCTCCTCTACACCCCTCTGTACGCTCCTCTACACCCCTCTAAACCACTTTGTCACCCATGTCCACCCCTCTACACCCCTCTGTCACCCATTTAAAAAAAAGTTTGGCGCCTAATAGATTTGTTTTGCAGGTTTAACAGTGAAGAATTGTGTGTGGAAGAAATCGTGATGATGGCCCGGACCAAATGGAGAAGAGAAGGCAACGAAGCAAATTAGAGAAGACGTCATTGGTGAGTTGCTGTATAAAGCAGCACTTTAAACTACATACCCACTGATAAATAGATATAGTGCATTGCGTTTTTTACCATTTTCCCCCTTTTTTTTTTTTTTTTTTTTTTTGCTCGTCCACCTCTGTAGCGGTGCCCCGCGGAATTTCTTTTTTTCGAGGTGTGCCCCGACCCGAAAAAGGTTGGGAAACACTGCTGTAGGATGTTGCAGGCAGCAGAACGTTCTCCACGGCGTCTCCAGACTGTCACTTCTGTCACATGTGCTCAGTGTGAACCCGCTTTCATCTGTAAAGAGCACAGGGTGCCAATGGCAAATTTGCCAATCTTGGTGTTCTCTGGCAAATGCCAAACATCCTACACAGTGTTGGGCTGAAGCACAACTGTCACCTGTGGAATTGGGCCCTCATACCACCCTCATGGAGTCTGTTTCTGATAGTTTGAGTGGACACAAGCATATTTGTGGCCTGCTGGAGGTCATTTTGCAGGGCTCTGGCAGTGCTCCTCCTGCTCCTCCTTGTACTACACATCTCCTGATGTATTGGCCTGTCTCCTGGTAGTGCCTCCATGCTCTGGACACTACGCTGACAGACTCAGCAAACCTTCTTGACACAGCTCGCATTGATGAGCCATCCTGGATAAGCTGCATTACCTGAGCCACTTGTGTGGGTTGTAGACTCCATCTCATGCTACCACTAGAGTGAAAGTATCACCAGCATTCAAAAGTGACCAAAACATCAGCCAGGAAGCATAGGAACTGAGAAGTGGTCTGTGGTCACCACCTGCAGAACCACTCCTTTATTGGTGGTGTCTTGTTAATTGCCTATAATTTCCACCTGTTGTCTGTTCCATTTGCACAACAGCATGTGAAATTGATTGTCAATCAGTGTTGCTTCCTGAGTGAATAGTGTCATTTCACAGAAATGTGATTGATTTGGAGTTACTGTAAGGGTCACGGCAGGTGGTGGATCCTCTGGGCCTGTGTGGTTGATGATATTAGCCGTGCCAGGGAGTGGAGTCTAAGGTGCCTCTGGTTTTCACCAGATCCCGACGCAAAGCGGGATAGTCTTGCTGCAGCAGGCGGCACCCAGGTCGCTACCCCTGGCACGACCCATCCACACAGGTGGTCAGGACAGGTGGCACAGGGCACAGTAGCAGGGTAAGGACACGGAATAAGGGTAAGGTAACAGGAACAAAGGAACACAGAAGCTTTCACTAAGGCACTAGGGCAGCAAAGATCCGGCAGGGGTGTGTGGGAGGTGCTACTTATAAGGGATACTTATATGGGAAGGTGCAGGTGAAAACACAAATTAAGGGCATACTTGCCCTTTAAATGTATGCCGGAGCCGGAGGCACGTGTGCTGGGGCTGAGGACACAGAAGATCAGGGAGGTGAGTGACAGGCTGGGAATCACATGCAGGCGCGTCCTGCCATGCGAATCCCAGCCCCGCTGGTAGCGGGGGCATAACAGGAGAGTGCTCACAGCCAGTGTGTCCAGCCGGAGGGCTGACATTACAGTACCCCCCCACACACACACACACACTTTGGTCTCCCCCTCTTCTTGGAATTTAAAAGATTCCGGAGTATAGGAGGGTGGCAGATCGGAAATAAAGTACTTAAGCACTATGAGACCAAGGAGTATCAGGAGTGGTCAAGGACTGTAAGGGTCCCGCAGATTTCTGTAGAAGAGTCTTTCGTTTACCAGGACGACCAGCCAGCAAAGAAGAATGACCCCAATTCAAGACTTTATGTCTCAGTTTGGCAGGCACAAAAGATTTCCCAGATGGAACTGGTTGAAGATAGACTGGAGCTACAGGAGGCAATCACTATAGTGGAAAATTATGCCTTGGCGTGGAATTCCAACCTGCAACATCGGAGGACCTGGAAAGAGCGTCAGTTCTGAAGTTGTTGTTAGCGGGCCTAGAAGGAGGTGAAGAAAGAGTTTTAGATTGGATCAGCACAAGACAAGGATTTTGGCAAAACTATCTCTTTCCAAATGAAGTTCTTCCTGCCTCTCGACAAAACGCACATCAATACGAGTGGCTAAATTAATAAGTTCACTCAGGTTAGTCGGAGGATCTTGATTTTACTGGAGAGTCAATTTTTAAAAAACAGACAAGGCTTCATCGTTCCAGGCCAGTTCAGAAGCTACTGTGCAGAATTGAACAGCATAGTCGCCCACAGAGGAGTTACTTTGACAAAGAGTCAGCAAAGCCGTCTCGGCAGAGGAGCACGCGTGCCCTAGGAGGCGGAGGCACGCGCACCGGGGCTGAGGACACAGAAGACCAGGGAGGTGAGTGACAGGCTGGGACTCGCATGCGGGCGCGTCCCGCGATGTGAATCCCAGCCCCGCCGGCAGCAGGGACATGACAGGAGAGCGCTCACGGCCAGTATGTCCGGCCGGAGCACTGACATTACAGTTACATTGTGTCAAGTGTTCCCTTTATTTTTTTGAGCAGTGTGTGTATATATATACACATATCACACATTTTCCTTCAGGTGGAGTTACAAAATTTGTGTTCTGAAGTCATTTATTGTTTTTTGCTAACGTGTGCCAAAAAAAGGGTATTCCAAAGTGATTTATTGTTTTTCTTATGTGAGCCAAATTTATCAACTCCCTGTCATAGTATGATAAATATGCCACACATAAGCAAAACCAATGGAAAAAAAATAAAAATACTACAGAAATCGCTTATCAAAGCAACAATAATAAATGCCCCTCTAAGATCCTAAAATTTCCAAACACTTAAAGGGGTAATCCGGCCCTAATACATCTTATCCCCTATATACACCAAAAAGAATCCTGTGGGGTACAGAGTCCCAACAGGGAAATGAAGGACTAGTAATAAATTCGAATATAAACACCAAAAAGAATTACTAGATATCCAAGAAAGTAATGAAAAACATACAAAATATTTATTAAATCAATATAGACATACATAAAAAAGAAGAAATGGCACAGCAAAGTAACACCACGGATAGCATATACCGGAGGTAAGCCGTAATTAAATACAGGTTAGTAGTCCAGATAAGAGATCTCCTTCAAAAAGCATAAGTGCAGCAAGTAATAAGATAAGAGAGTAAAGAATACAATGAAGGCATAAACCAGACTAGTATACCAATACCATATGACATAACAGGTCTTACCCAGGGATATGCAGAACCCCTACATAAGATGTCTGATCAGGGTTAAGATGTCTGATCGTGTGGGTGCTGAATGACAGATTGCAGGGGTCCCTAGTGGCGGGACCCCACGATCAGACATCCTTCGTATAGGGGATAAGATGTATTAGGGCCAGAGTACCCCTTT
Organism: Hyla sarda; assembly: GCF_029499605.1. NCBI lineage: Eukaryota > Metazoa > Chordata > Amphibia > Anura > Hylidae > Hyla > Hyla sarda. Next base: position 271,692,822 of record NC_079189.1, on the reverse strand, counting down.
AAGCTTAAACTAAATAATTATCCAAAAATAACCTTTACTGGAAAATGGACACACACATTAACCTCTTCAGGATGCAGGGCGTATGCATACGCCCCGCATCTTGAGTCCTTAACCCCTTAAGGACGCAGGACGTAAATGTACGTCCTGGTGCGGTGGTACTTAACGCACCAGGACGTACATTTACGTCCTAAGCATAACCGCGGGCATCGGAGCGATGCCCGTGTCATGCGCGGCTGATCCCGGCTGCTGATCGCAGCCAGGGACCCGCCGGCAATGGCTGATGCCCGCGATCTCGCGGGCGTCCGCCATTAACCCCTCAGGTGCCGGGATCAATACAGATCCCGGCATCTGCGGCAGTGCGCGATTTGAATGAATGATCGGATCGCCCGCAGCGCTGCTGCGGGGATCCGATCATTCATAACGCCGCACGGAGGTCCCCTCTCTTTCCTCCGTGCGGCTCCCGGCGTCTCCTGTTCTGGTCTGTGATCGAGCAGACCAGAGCAGGAGATGACCGATAATACTGATCTGTTCTATGTCCTATACATAGAACAGATCAGTATTAGCAATCATGGTATTGCTATGAATAGTCCCCTATGGGGACTATTCAAGTGTAAAAAAAAAAGTAAAAAAATGTAAAAGTAAAAGTAAAAAAAAGTGAAAAATCCCCTCCCCCAATAAAAAAGTAAAACGTCCGTTTTTTTCCTATTTTACCCCCAAAAAGCGCAAAAAAAATTTTTATACACATATTTGGTATCGCCGCGTGCGTAAATGTACGAACTATTAAAATAAAATGTTAATGATCCCGTACGGTTAACGGCGTGAACGAAAAAAAAAAAAAAGTCCAAAATTCCTACTTTTTTAATACATTTTATTTAAAAAAAAATTATAAAAAATGTATTAAAAGTTTTTTATATGCAAATGTGGTATCAAAAAAAATACAGATCATGGCGCAAAAAATGAGCCCCCATACCGCCGCTTATACGGAAAAATAAAAAAGTTATAGTTCATCAAAATAAAGGGATTATAAATGTACTAATTTGGTTAAAAAGTTTGTGATTTTTTTTAAGCACAACAATAATATAAAAGTATGTAATAATGGGTATCATTTTAATCGTATTGACCCTCAGAATAAATAACACATGTCATTTTTACCATAAATTGTACGGCGTGAAAACGAAACCTTCCAAAATTAGCAAAATTGCGTTTTTCGTTTTAATTTCCCCACAAAAATAGTGTTTTTTGGTGGCGCCATACATTTTATGATATAATGAGTTATGTCATTACAAAGGACAACTGGTCGCGCAAAAAACAAGCCCTCATACTAGTCTGTGGATGAAAATAGAAAAGAGTTATGATTTTTAGAAGGCGAGGAGGAAAAAATGAAAACGTAAAAATTAAATTGTCTGAGTCCTTAAGGCCAAAATGGGCTGAGTCCTTAAGGGGTTAAGGACGTAGGGCGTATGGATACGCCCGTGGGAATTCCGGTCCCCACCGCTAGCCGGTCGGGGACCGGGATGACTGCTGATATCTATCAGCAGGCATCCCGTGCATATGCCCAGGGGGGTCCTGAGACCCCCCATGTCGGCGATCGCCAGAAATCGCAGGTCAATTCAGCCCGGCGATTTTCTGCAGATACGGGTCATACCGCTGTCTGGTGACCCGGAAAACCAGGGCGATCGGGGGGTGTCCAAGACACCCCCGGTCCCCCTGAAGGGATAAGAGTTAGGAGGCAGGGGTGCCACCCCTCCTATCCCTGCTATTGGTCGTCAAGAAGCGATCAGAGGCGGGGGGTTAAAGTTCAGTTCCCCCGTTCTCCCCACCGACGGTAATCCGGGCAGAACTGTAGCGTGAACAGCAGCGGCGGAGGTCCCTTACCTCACCGGTGGCGGCGATGACGTGCGGCTCCCTGGTGAAGACTATGGAAGCCAGTAAGTACTTGCCTAGCAACATCTGGGGGGGGGGGGGGGGGGGGCTAAAGTTTAGAGACCACTACACAGTGGTCTCTAAACTGTAGCCCTCCAGATGTTGCAAGACTATAACTCCCAGCATGCCCAGAAAGCTGTTTGGGTATGCTGGGATTTGTAGTTTTGCAAGATTTAGAGGGCTACAGTTTGGAGATCACTGTGCAGTGGTCACTAAACTGTGGCCTTCCAGATCTTGAAAAACAGCAAATCTCAGCATGCCCCAACAGCAAACAGCTGTCTCGGCATGCTGGGAGTTGTAGTTGCATACCTCCAGCTGTTCCATAACTACATCTCCCAGCATGCCCTTTGGCGATCAGTACATGCTGGGAGTTGTAGTTTTGCAACAGCTGGAGGCAACCTGGTTGGAAAATACTGAGTTAGGTAACAGAACCTAACTGAAGGTTTTCCAACCAGTGTGCCTCCAGCTGTTGCAAAAGTAGTTTTGCAACAGCTGGAGGTTTGCCCCCCCCCCATGTGAATGTACAGGGTACATTCACACGGGCAGGTTTACAGTAAGTTTCCTGCTCAAAGTCTTACACCCCCTTACACTGTCTCCCCCCCCCCCCCCAATAAAAATAAAAAACATATTGTACGGCAGTGTTTCCAAAACGGAGCCTCCAGCTGTTGCAGAACAACAACTCCCACCATTTCCGGACAGCCACTGACTGTCCAGGCATGCTGGGAGTTTAGCAACAGCTGGAGGCATCCTGTTTGGGAATCACTGGTGTAGAATATCCCTATGTCCACCCCTGTGCAATCCCTATTTTAGCCCTCAAATGTGCATGGTGCTCTCTCACTTCGGAGCCCTGTCGTATTTAAAGGAAACAGTTTAGGGCCACATATGGGGTATTTCCGTACTCAGGAGAAATTGAGTTACAAATTTTGGGGGCTTTTTCTCCTTTTAACCCTTCTCAAAAGGAAAAGTTGGGGTCTACATCAACCGGTTAGTGTAAAAAAAAAATGTTTTTTTTTCACTAACATGCTGGTGTTGCCCCATACTTTTTATTTTCACAAGAGGTAAAAGGAATAAAGACCCCCAAAATATTGTAATGCAATTTCTCCTGAGTACGGAAATACCCCATATGTGGACGTAAAATGCTCTGCGGGCACACAACAAGGCTCAGGAGTGAGAGCGCACTGTGTACATTTGAGGCCTAAATTGGTGATTTGCACAGGGGTGAATTTTTTTACAGTGGTTCTGACATAAACGCAAAAAAATAAATACCCACATGTGACCCCATTTTGGAAACTACACCCCACACAGAATGTATCAAGGGGTATAGTGAGCCTGAACACCCCACAGGTGTTTGACGAATTTTCGTTAAAGTTGGATGGGAAAATGCAAAAAAAAAAAAAAAATTGTTTTTATTAAAATGCTGGTGTTACTCTGGGAAAATAGGAAAAAAGCCCCCCAAAATTTGTAACCCCATTTCTTCTGAGTAAGAACATACCCCATATGTGGATGTAAAGTGCTCTGCAGGCGAACTACAATGCTCAGAAGAGAAGGGGCGCCATTGGGATTTTGAAGAGAAAATTTGTCCGGAATTGAAGACCACGTGTGTTTACAAAGCCCCCATAGTGCCAGAACAATGGACATGTGACCCCATTCTGGAAACTACACCCCTCACGGAATGTAATAAGAGGTGCAGTGAGTATTTACACCCCACAGGTGTCTGACAGATTTTTGGAACAGTGGTCCACTGTCCACAATTTAGGTCCTCTGTTCTGGCACCACAGGGGCTTTGTACATGCACAAGGCCCCCTACTTCTATTCCAACCAAATTCTCTCTCCATAAGCTCAATGGTACTCCTTCTCTTCTGAGCATTGTAGTGCGCCAGCAGAACACTTGACGTCCACACATGGGGTATTTCCATACTCAGAAGAGATGGGGTTCCACATTTTGCGGACATTTTCTCCTATTACTCCTTGTTAAAATGTACAATTTGGGGGGAAAACTGCGTTTTAGTGGGAAAAAAAATAATTTACACGTCCAACTTTAATGAAAACTTGTCAAACACCTGTGGGGTGTTAAGGCTCACTGGATGCCTTGTTACGTTCCCTGAGGGGTGTAGTTTCCAAACTAGTATGCAATGTGGGGTTTTTCTTGCTGTTCTAGCACCATAGGGGCTTCCTAAATGCGACATGCCCCCCAAAAACCATTTCAGAAAAACTCTCCAAAATCCCTTTGTCGCTCCTTCCCTTCTGAGGCCTCTAGTGCACCCGCCGAACACTTGACATACACATATGAGATATTTCCTTACTCGAGAGAAATTGGGTTACAAATTTTAGGAAGATTTTTCTCCTTTTACCCCTTGTAAAAATTCAAAAACTAGGTCTACAAGAACATGCGAGTGTAAAAAAATGAAGATTTTGAATTTTCTCCTTCACTTTGCTGCTATTCCTGTGAAACACCTAAAGGGTTAGCACACTTACTGACACATACATTTTGAATACTTTGATGGTTGCAGTTTTCATAATGTGATCATTTGTGGGGTATTTCTAATATGAAGGCCCCTCAAATCCACTTCAAAACTGAACTGGTCCCTGAAAAATTCTGATTTTGAAAATTTTGTGAATAAAGTAGAATATGTCACAAAAAAAAACAATCTCGGAATCAGAATGAAAAGTAAAAGCATCCCAGAGTTATATATTTTTTCAAACTTTATTTAAGAATTTTGTCATAATACACACACAACAAGGTTTATACAGTCTCCAGTAATTTACACGTGAACATGTAACACGCAGGAAGATATTACCTCAATGGGAGACTGGGGGGGGGGGCAGGGAAGGAAGGGTGGACGGGGAAGGTACTGGATAGTAGGGTCGGGCAAGTAGGGAAAGGGGTGGAGTGGGGAAGGGGATAATAACAGTACATAAACAGCAAACAGACCATAAGGTAAGTGTGCATCCAATAATTACGATAGTGAATGACTACTGAGGAGGTACTCAATTGTTACTCAGAGCATGTAATGTGCCGGAATCATTTGCGTAGAATCCTAATACACAAGCATCAAAACTAAACAGGTAACGGCGGGTCGTCAACACCAGTCCTTACAGACACAATCCATCTGCGCCAAATGTGATGAAAGGAATCCTCACGGTCTTTCCGCAAGGCCATAAGGCACTCCATAGTACAAGAGTAGTTCACCTAGGCTATCAAAGCTGAGATGTTAGGAGTCTCCATCGACTTCCATAAAGATGCGACCAACAGGCGTGCAGATGTCAAAACATGAAAAGCCACAGTTTTGCAATCTTTCGGCAAAGTATATAGAATCATAGAGAGTAGGGCCGTGCCCGGATCCTTAGGGAAGCAATGCTTTAGAGTTCGTGCAAGAAGGTTAAAGACCTCAGTCCAAAATGGAACTATTCCAGGGCAAGTCCACCAGATGTGCAGGAAGGTCCCCACCGGTGCACCACACCTCCAGCATGCGGGATTAGAATTGGGGTACATAGCTGCTAATCGATCCGGCGTGTAGTACCACCTGTATAATAGCTTACGAGCTGACTCAATGTGATTAGTACATTTACACAGTTTTTGCGGAAGGTTATAGATATAGTCCCAGTCATCCCCTGACAGGCTAATCCCTAAATCAGCTTCCCCCTTGGTTTGCAACTTAAAGGATGTGGGGGCCGACAAAGTTAGCAGGTGTTTGTATGCAATTGAGACTCCACCCTTGATGCTCAGCTTGGAGACAAAATAAGCAGTATATATTGGGTTTACACCACCTGTAGGCCATTTCGTATATGAGATGAGTTGTCTGAGTTGTAAAAATTTTAAGAAATCAGAGTGAGGGATAGGATATTTCAGTCTAATGTCAGAGAAGGATAACAAGGTGTCATTAGTGCTAATATCTCCTAATGTCGTAATGCCCAGGCACAACCAATTGGAGAAATCAACATGGGGCAAGAGGTAATGAAGGACAGGTAGGGGAGTAGCTGAAAAGGAGACAGGGGAGAGAAGCTGGTTAGAAAGTGCTGACAACCAGATACTTAGAGTAATAGAGATAGTAGGGCTATATGTGTGAGTTATGGTACCCGTTATGGCTGTTTTCCAGAGCAACATTTGGAGGGATGGAACATCTGCAATAGCTGCCTCCATGGACAGCCACCTAGCATCTGATTTGGTGATCCACCATTGTTTGAGTGTTACCAAGTGTGCTGCTTTGTAGTAACTCAGGAGGTCAGGGCACCCCAAGCCACCCAATTTAGTGGGTAAGTAGAGAAGTTTGGAGGGGATTCGAGCCAGTTTTCCCTGCCAGATGAATCGTAATATCAAGGATTGCAATTTGGAACTCATCATCTTGGGTATAGTAACAGGTAAGTTTCTAAAGACATATAAGATGACCGGAAGGAGGAACATCTTGGAAACAGCTATACGCCCAAAACAAGAAATGAAAAGAGAAGAGTATTGTTTAATAGCAAGAGAAAGTTGAGTGTGAAGAGAAGAGAGATTAGAGGAGACTGTCTGAGCAGGAGTAGGGGTTAAGATAATGCCCAAGTAGTCCACTTGAAGGGGAACTGAAAGGATAGGGAAGCCTGCACCAACGGGTCTAAAGAGATCGGTAAGATGATAGATTTGGAGACATTGAGTTTGTAGAAACTGGCAGCACTGAATAGGGAAATGAGTTGTAGAACAGAGGGTAGAGAGGATTCTGGAGAGGTCAAGGCAATCAGGACGTCGTCGGCAAAAAGCCCTATCTTTTGCTCCTCCCCTCCTACCATCACCCCTCTAATATCAGGGTCACATCTAAGACGATCCGCAAAGGGCTCCATAACTAGTGTAAACAATAGAGGGGACAACGGGCACCCCTGACGGGTACCGTTTGTAATAGAAAAGGGGGATGACATCGCCCCAGAAGTGAAGATCCTAGCAGATGGGGAGGTGTATAGAACCATTAAGGCAGAAATTACTGAAGAGGGAAATCCTAATTTAGAAAGCACCGCAATCAAGTACCCCCAATGTACCCGGTCGAACGCCTTCTCCGCGTCCAAAGACAGGAGCAGAGAAGGCGTCCGACCACGGTTCGCAGCAGCAATAACATTGAGAAACCGCCTCGTTCCATCCGAAGACTGACGGCCCTTGACAAATCCGACTTGGTCGGCATGAACCACAGACGGGAGGAGCCAGGCTAGTCTGGAAGCCCACACTTTGGCGTACAATTTTAAATCCGAATTGAGCAACGAAATGGGGCGAAAGTTAGGTGGCTCTGTCGGTGATTTCCCCGGTTTAGGGAGTGTAACCACCACTGCCTCCAGCATCTCAGGTGGGATATGCCCCGAGCTGGCTATGCTGTTAAATAGGTCCAAAATATGGGGAAGCAGTGGAGTACAGTGCAATTGATATAGTTAATTTACTAAGCCATCAGGGCCAGGAGATTTTGCGCCCTTCAACGTCCCGATTGCCTCAAGGATCTCCGATTGAGTAAAGGGGAGAGTAAGTGCCGTAGCTGCCTTGGAGGGTAGGGAGGGGAGAGAAACAGCAGAGAGGAAGTCAGACATAGAAGAAGGGGTAGGCGACAAAGGGGATTCAGAAGAAGAGAGGTTATACAGAGAAGCATAATACGATGCAAAGGCATCAGCAATAGACTGCGGATCAAATACTTTAGAACCATCTGGCAGGGAAAGATAAGGCATCCGGCTCTTTGCCTCCCTGACCTTTATTTGACGAGCAAGAACTTTCCCTGGTTTGTTAGCAAACCAATATGAATCCATTTTAAGGCGTTTGAGAGCCAGGTCGAACTTATGTAGGTCTAAAGAGTGTAACTCATCAGTTATGGAGGAAATTTGCGCCATTATGTCTGCAGAGTAATTGGTCTTGTTCAATCTGTGCAAGTCAGCGAGAGCACGTTGCAAGTCTAAGCGCCTTTGTTTAATTTGCTTGTTGTGATGGGCGGACTGACTAATAATTGCTACACGAATGGTGGCTTTGAATGCGCACCAAAGGGTAGTTTCTGTTACGCCGAGCGCTCCGGGTCCCTGCTCCTCCCCGGAGCGCTCGCAGCGTTCTCCTCTCTGCAGCACCCCGGTCAGACCCGCTAACCGGGAGCGCTGCACTGACATTCACGATGGGGATGCGATTCGCATAGCGGGACGCGCCCGCTCGCGGATCGCATCCCAAGCCACTTACCCATCCCGGTCCCCGGCTGTCACGTTCTGGCGCGCGCGGCTCCGCTCTCTAGGGCGCGCCAGCTCTTTAAGATTTAAAGGACCAGTGCACCAATGATTGGTGCCTGGCCCAATCAGTCTAATTAGCCTCCACCTGCTCCCTGTCTATTTAACACCACTTCCCCTTCACTTCCTTGCCTGATCTTGTTGCTTTTTTCCAGAGAAAGCGTTTAGTGTTGTCCAAAGCCTGTGTTTCAGACCTTCTGCTATTGCTATTGACTACAAACCTTGCCACCTGCCCCGACCTTCTGCTACGTCTGACCTTGCCTCTGCCTAGTCCTTCTGTCCCATGCCTTCTCAGCAGTCAGCGAGGTTGAGCCGTTGCCGGTGGATACGACCTGGTTGCTACCGCCGCAGCAAGACCATCCCACTTTGCGGCGGGCTCTGGTGAAAACCAGTAGCAACCTAGAACCGGTCCACCAACACGGTCCACGCCAATCCCTCGCTGACACAGAGGATCCACATCCAGCCTGCCGAATCGTAACAGTTTCTTTAGATACAGTGCCTTTATTAAGTTCAAAATAGGAGGAAATGGTATCATGCAACTTGGTTTTATAATCTGAGTGCTGTATAATATAAGAGCTAGCTCTTCAAAGTGACTGTCTCGGGGTGGAAGACCGCTCCTCCATATCTATGGTAATAGGAGCATGGTCAGTCCATGTAATAGTATGAATGCGGGAGTCAGAGACGGAAGTGAGCAGGAGTTTACTAATTTAAAAAAAATCAATTCTCATATATATCGCATGGGGGTGGAAAAAAAAAAGAAAAGTCTCTTTCGCTTTGATGCTGGATGCGCCAGATGTCGTAAAGACCCTCGCGGGAAATGGTATTAAAAGTGGGGGTGGGTTCAGAGGGTTTGAGATTGGAAGTGGTGTCCATAGACGGCAACAAAATGGCATTGTAGTCTCCCACCACTATGAGCTTGCTAGCCCGATCAACTCTCGCGGACTTGCGCAGAACATGTTTAACAAAGGTGTGCTGCTTTCTGTTAGGTGCATACAAGACAACTATCTTGCATGCTTCAGAGTTAATACAACGGGTGACAATGATATACCTGCCACCACCGTCCACCTCCACCGCCATGTTTGTGACAGCCAGCGTGTTCCTAAAAGCTATGGCCACATCCCTTTTTTTACGTGAAGCATGTGCAAAGTGAATAATAGGGTAATCTTTATGGTGTAATCGGGAGTCCGATTCAGCGAGGTGTGTCTCTTGGAGACACATAATGTCCGCGTCCAGTCTTTTGGCTTCTACCCACACCAGCGAGCGCTTGTAGGGGGAGTTTAGGCCCCTAACATTAAGGGAAGCAAAACGTATCACCATGGCTGCGGGAGGGAGGACAGCGGTAGCAACAGGATATTCCGCACATAAATTCGAACAGAAGGAGGATCGGAAATATGTAGCACATAGAATTGCGATATAGTGGATGCACAGAAACAAGAAAACTTATATATATAACATAACCCGGCATCAGTAAGACGCCAAACTAGAATGTAAAGTGACAGCAATAGTACTAAAGTAGCCCAGGCAGAGAGCCACTGTGGGGGAGATATGGACCAGAATGGGACCATATCAGTACATGTGCCTATCCGGCATATCAAAAATTATGCCTATAACAACAACATATTCAGGAGGATTTACGTTTACCATACTGTACCACAGTCCAGTCATTAGATAGCTTCCTAGGAGGGTGGGTGGGGACTTCAGGATCCGCTGTCGGGGATGCATCCAGGTGCCAGGTATGACAAAGGCGAAGAAGATCTTCCGGAGACGCCGCTACATGTTTAGAGCCTCCATGGGTGACCACAATTTCAGTAGGGAATCCCCACTTATAGGGTATCCCATTGGCTCTGAGTACACTTGTGCCTTTAGAAAACTCCCTGCGTCGTGCCATGGTTGCAGCAGATAGATCTGCAAAGATAGCAAGTTGGGCAAATCTATCCGGGAGAGTAGGAGGTTGACGTGCTGCTGATACGATGCTTTCCTTAATATGGAAGAAGTGTACCCGCAGGATGACATCTTTTGGGGATGAAGCAGGGATGGTTTTAGGCTTTAGTAGTCGATGGATACGATCCAACAGCAGATCCTGGGACGAAGCTGAAGGTAGGAGAAGGGCAAAATAATCTGTCACATAGCTCCGCAGGTCCTCTGTTTTGACCTCCTCAGGGATGCCACGAATGCGGAGGTTGTTCCTCCGGGAACGGTCCTCCATATCAGCTAACTTTGCCTTCAGGGCTGCAATGTCGTCTTCCATCACATTCACACTGTCCACCACAGAATTATGGGCCGTGGTCAGTTCTCCCATCTTGCTTTCAACGTGCGAGGTACGGGAGCCAAGGGAGTGCAGCTCCTTTTGGAGGCTCGACACAGCCGACCTAATCTCCTTTTGTATAGTAGATGTGAGTTCAGCTGCAACTGCTCGCAAAGCTGCTTATGTGAGTTCCGGGGAGACCCCGGCCTGTAGCTGCAGAGGAGAGAGGCCGCCGCTAGCAGGAGGGGAAGGCGGATGGAGGTTCCCCGGGGATGTCAGAAGGTAAGTATGCGGGGATCCTGCTCCAGACGAGCTGGAAGGACTCGAGGAAGGAGTCCCCCTGCGAGACTGTGAATCCGCCATTGTAGGAGTCGGAGAGTCCGCAGCACCACAGGCATGTGGGCCGCTGGCGCCATCTTGGGCGTCCGCAGCGGGAAAGAACTGAGTCATTTTAAGTGGGCTTTTTTTGCTTTTATTAGTGCGGGCCATCGCTCACCTGGCTCAGAAGACCTCCAGAAGTGCTCACAGGAATGAAAAGGTAGGTAATAGCCGGTTAGTGCCGTTATACAGTCGGAGACTAGCGGAGCTCACTCAACAAGCGTCCTCCACCATGCGCGTCCAGGCCACGCCCCCCGCATCCCAGATTTATTAATGCTTAAAGTGACAGTGGTCAGATTTGCAAAAAAGGCCTGCGTCCTTAAGGTGAAAATGAGCTGCATCTTTGAGGGGATAAAAACATAAAAACATAACATAAAACACAAAACATAAAACACAAAACATAAAAACATACAGTGTCACTCTTGCCCATCTATCATGCTGTAGTAGCCTGCCAAAAAAACATGGCGGATTAAAATGACCATTGCTGGATTAAAAAGAGCTGTTGTCAGTTTCTTTTTACCCGTTTATATTTTTACTTTGGTTTTTATGGGCGTGCGCCAAATTTATCATTTGGCGCACGTCCTTTAGTAATTTTGGCGCATACCATATTCTTCCTTTGGTATGTGTGTTTTCCATGTCAGAATATTGTTGGCAGTGATTTGTGTCAAACATGCATCAAAAACAGGCAAATTAGCGCCAACATACAATTGACGCAATTGATAAATTACTGACCACTGCAAAAATCAAACACAGGACCGTCAAAATCCTAACACGTTTACAATTTGACAGAGGTGAGAATGCGCCAAATATTGGTGCAAAAAAAAAAACACTGCGCCAAAGAAATGCAAAGAAACATACAATCCATTGATGAATACCCTCCCATGTGTATATGGGACACATCTACAGACTCTGGGGGGATGTATCAAAACCTGTTCAGAGGAAGAGTTGCTGAGTTGCGCATGGCAACCAATCAGATTGCTTCTTTCATTTTTCAAAGGCTTTTCAAAAATGAAAGAAGCAATATGATTGATTGCTAGGGGCAACTCAACAACTATTTCTCTGGACAGGTTTTGATAAATCTCCCCCTGTGTCCACATTGTTTTGGAGGCATCAGGGCACTGTAATTTTATAGGAGATCTACGGTGTATAACACTTGTCCCCTAAGTGTCTGATCATGGGGGATCTGAACGCTGGGACCCCTTGCGATTTCCTGTACGGGAGACCTGCGGCAGGGGATAAAGTGTTATAAGCTGTAATAACCTCCCTATGTGACATCATCCTACAAAAAAGCCAATTGCTGTGTCCGAATTCATCTGATACTAGAATAAGCCTATCAAAACATCTCTATATCATGATTGACATTTGAATAAACCCACCAAACAAAAGGATTTACGTACCAAAAGAGCCATGCTGTTGGCTATGCCAGATAAAGGACCTGCTGTGTCAAATGCCGCTCTGTGCATTGAAGAGTGTGCAGGTGTGGTGGTCCTCAGGATTTGTAGTGTAGGGTTGTTGGAATAGTATTACAGGGTCTGGTGGTATTAACCCTTAGTTGTCATGACGCCAGGGTGAGGTTTGCTTAACCTGTCAAGGACCCATGACGTAACATTACGTCATGAGTCCGCTCCCGATCTATAACGCGGGGCCATGGCTTGGCCCCTTGTCATAGCGGGTCGGGCCCGGCCTCTAACAACGGCCGGGACCCGTGGCAAATAACGCGCGTCACTGATCGCAGTGCGGAGCGCTATTAACCCTTTAGACGCGCAGTTCAAAGTTGAACGCCGCATCTAAAGTGAAAGTAAAACCATACCGGTTAGCTCAGGGAGCTGTTCGGGATCGCCGCGGCGTAATCGCGGCATCCCGAACAGCTGCAGGACACGAGGAGGGTCTCCTATCTTGCCTCTTGGTGTCCAATCGCCGAATGACTGCTCAGTGCCTGAGATCCAGGCATGAGCAGTCAAGCGGCAGAATCATTGAGCAATGCTTTCCTATGAGAAGCTATATGCTTCCCTATGGGAGCTATAACATTGCAAAAAAAAAAGTGAATAAAGATCATTTAACCCCTTCCCTATTAAAAGTTTGAATCCCCCCCTTTTCCCATTTAAAAAAAAAAACCTGTGTAAATAAAAATAAACATATGTGGTATCCTTGCGTGCGTAAATGTCCAAAATATAAAAATATATCATTAATTAAACCGCACGGACAATGGCGTACGCGCAAAAAAATTCCAAAGTCCAAAATAGTGTGTTTTTGGTCACTTTTCATATCATGTAAAAATGAATAAAAAGCTATCAATAAGTCCGATCAATACAAAAATGGTACCGCAAAAAAACTTCAGATCACAGCGCAAAAAATGAGCCCTCATATCTCCCCATACATCTAAAAATAAAAAAGTTATAGGGGTCAGAAGATGACAATTTTAAACGTATAAATTTTTCTGCATGTAGTTATGAATTTTTCCAGAAGTACGACAAAATCCAACCTACATAAGTAGGATATCATTTTAACCGTATAGACCTACAGAATAAAAAGAATGTGTCATTTTTACCGAAAAATGTACTATGTAGAAACGGAAGCCCCCAAAATTTACAAAATGGCGTTTTTTTTCTCCTTCAATTTTGTCTCACAATGATGTTTTTCCCGTTTAGCTGTAGATTTTTGGGTAAAATGACTGATGTCATGACAAAATAGAATTGGTGACGCAAATAATAAGCCATCATATGGAGTTTTAGGTGCAACATTGAAAGAGTTATCATTTTTTAAAGCAATTTTTTAAAGTAAGGAGCAAAAAAAGAAAATGACCCTGGTCCTTAAGGGGTTAATAGTAAAGTTTCCTGCGCCAACTGGCCCACAAACGGCAGGGATAGTAAACGGAATGTCCACAGCAGATTTTATGAAGTAACCAGAAACTTTACTTCAACTGATATGCAACAGTCTTTACAATTATGCAGTCTTTCAGAGAGAACCGGGATGCAGGTTCCTCACAGGTTTTGCTGGGACTTGAAATAATGTGCTTTTTTATGCAGGCCACTGTGCTACTAATTATAAGATTTTTAGCTGGTAGTAGTCACAGGATTTGATAGGTTGAGCTTGATAACTCACGGTTTTAGTGGCTGCTGGTTCTTTCAGGCTTTGACCTAGATGAATTGAATGAAGATATGCTGATTGTGCTTCTTTAGTGTGCAGGTATCAAAAGAGAGAATTTACAGACTACAGCCCTTTATATAATAGGGAGATGGACTAAGCTCATTGTTCAGCAAACCTGTAAGTCCTGAACCCAGTGAACTCTGGAAACATTACATGACCCAGTAAGGTTCTTAATCAATTATACATCAGAACTGTAAATCAAATGACCCTGGAAAGGTCCTATACATTTATATTTCCTATACATTAACCCCTTAAGGACCGAGCCCTTTTTCACCTTAAGGACCGGAGCGTTTTTTGCAATTCTGACCACTTAAAACTTTAAACATTTATAACTCTGGAATGCTTTTAGTTATCATTCTGATTCCGAGATTGTTTTTTCGTGACATGTTTTAAGGCTGATTTATCAGCCTGTATTTGTGGGAGGGGCGGGGATTCGCTATAAGAACCCGCAGCAGTACCCGAGCTTGACGCCGCGGGTTCGTCACGTGATGTCAGCAAGTCAGCTGACCAGAAGTAGGATGTAGCGTTAGTGCGGGTGGTGAGTATGCCTGTCGGGGCTCCCGGTCCGGCGACTTACAACTACGGGCGGTGAGTATGTGGCGCTGCGGAGACCGGGAGCCGGGGCAACTACATGTTACAAGCATATTCCACATTGCCCGCCGCCCGCAGCCTCTGTTACTATGCGGGCACTCGTGACACGTGACACGCAATTAGCGGCTCAGTCGGATCTGAGGTGGACTACAGGGTAAGTGTAATTTTTCATAGCAATGGTATGGATTCGGCTTGCTGCCGGCACGTTGGGAAGTTGCCACCGGGCGGGACTTCACTATATCGGTTCTTCAGTACACGGGGAGAGCTCTTATCATAAACGCCCCATAACCCATCCCGGTGTCTGCACTGGGTCATTCGGGGAAGCTGCTACGGTTGTTTAGGGTATTTACTCCCAGGAGCTGTTTCCTCATGCACAGGGGGACATGTTTTCAATGACCTATGGGGTATTGTGAGTTCATAATTGTTGGTTATCGGTACAGCATACTCAGGTCACGTGTTTACATTTAAATCCAGGGTGCAGTCACTTTGTGCAATGTGAATCGGAGTAGCACAGGGGATTGCAGTCTCATAAGTTCGGGGGTCTCCTAATCTTATTGGTATACATTAGTCGTCAGTAGCAAGCACACACACACACACAAGAATAAATATATTATATATATATATATATATATATATATACACATATTTCTACAAATTGCCTTATAAGTACGCTCTTATAGTAATTCTGTGCACATAGACGGTAATGTAGCCGGGCACACGCTTCATTATTCTATGCTATATGGTCATATAGTCGTCGGGGTACACGCTTTTATAATTCAATCTTCGTACACGGTCATATAGTTGGTCACTGCATATTTGTTGGTCACCGCATATATAGTTGGTCACTGCATATATAGTTGGTCACTGCATATATTGTTGGTCACTGCATATATAGTTGGTCACTGCATATATAGTTGGTCACTGCATATATAGTTGGTCACTGAATATATCGTTGGTCACTGCATATATTGTTGGTCACTGCATATATTGTTGGTCACTGCATATATAGTTGGTCTGCATATATAGTTGGTCACTGCATATATAGTTGGTCACTGCATATAAAGTTGGTCACTGCATATAGAGTTGGTCACTGCATATATAGTTGGTCACTGCATATATTGTTGGTCACTGCATATATAGTTGGTCACTGCATATATAGTTGGTCACTGCATATATAGTTGGTCACTGCATATAGTTGTTTTTGTGCATACTCATATAATTTGTTCGCTCCAATAATTCTGCGCATACGGCCATATAGTTGTTCTGCGCACATGCCCTCATAAGTGCTGTACACACGTTCGTAGCATTCATACTATACACGCATTTGTAGGATTTATACTGTACACACGCTCGTAGGATTCATGCTGTACACATGCTTGTGGCGTTTATACTGTTCACTCGCCTGTAGGATTTATACTGTACACACGCTTGTGCATACTTTTAAGATTCATGCTTGTACCATTTATACTGTACACACGCTTGTACATGCTTGTAGTATTTATGCTGTACACACACTAGTAGGATATGCTGTACACATGCTTGTAGGATTCATACTGTACACGCGCTTGTAGGAATTGTACTGTACACACATTTGTAGATCTATAGGTTTCTCACGCTCGTAGGATTTACACTGTACATGCTTGTTGGGTTGGATTATTTGTGTGTTCATGGGGTTCATGCTGTGCGTGCGCTTGTGACATGTGTGCGGTACATGCACTGTGGGTTTGTGAGGTTCACGTACTCGTGGCGTTTGTGCCGCGCACATGCTCGGACAGCGCATGGGGTGTTGCCCTGTGCACAGGTACGTGGTCTTAATAGTTACTACATGCATGCATATTCTTTGTCATCGGTTGTGATTGGCCACATGTGCGTTTGCTTTGATGGTGCATACACGCATAGTTGGCCTGAGTATACGGTCATCTAGTTTGGTGGTACAGCCACGCAAAGCTGTTATTCAACAGTTTCGCACATAGTCATTCTGTACATCTGTATATAGGCAGGGAGATACATGGTGTAGTTGTTACTGACACGTCTTCAGAACAATAACTCGTTACAGGTGGTGTATACCCATTTTGCCTGCCACGCCAGCAGGGGGGGGGGGGGTACGTTGCATTATTGTTACTGACACGCCTTCAGCACAACAATAACACGACACATAGGTAGTGTATACCCATTATACCTGCCACATCTGCAGGGGGATACATTGCATAGCTGTTATTACTGACACGTCTTCAGAGCAATGACATTACGACACATAGGTGGCGTATACCCGTTATGCCTGCCACATCTGCAGGGGGGTACGTCGCATAATTGTTGTTACTGACACGCCTTCAGAACAACAATAACAAGACACATAGGTGGTGTATACCCATTATACCTGCCACGTCTGCAGGGGGATACACTGCATAGTCGTTGTTACTGACACGTCTTCAGAGCAACGACATTACGACACATAGGTGGTGTATACCCATTATACCTGCCACGTCTGCAGGGGGATACATTGCATAGTTGTTGTTACTGACACGTCTTCAGAGCAATGACATTACGACACATAGGTGGGGTATACCCATCATGCCTGCCACGTCTGCAGGGCGTTACATTGCACAATTGTTGTTACTGACACGCCTTTAGAGCAACGACATTACGACACTCAGATTGTGTATACCTATTATACCTGCCACTTCTGCAGGGGGATACATGGCATAATTGTTGTTACTGACCCGCCTTCAGAGCAACAACGTTACGACACATAAGCAGTGATATACTCATTATTCCTGTCTGTGCGGATAAGTTGCTCTGTGTATCTGTTTATATAGTTTGTTCAGTGCATATGCTCGCTTGTGTAGTTTTTCTAGCCACACGTTTATAGTCTGTTCGGTGTACGCGCTCAAAGCTTTATAGATATGCCCGTATAGTTTTGACTGTGTATATGGTCGTGAGTTGTTTGAGCATGTGGTTGTAGTGTTAGTGAGGTGCATCTGGCCTTGATGATTATGCCGGGCTCACGTTATATTTTATGGTCTGCGTGTGGATCAAAAAGTCATGCAAGGCATATATTTTTGGGGCAGGATTGTTCTATTCGGTATAGATTCATAGGTTCATTAGGTACTCGTTTCATGATATTTTGTTGTACTATGTTACGGTATTTAGACCATACACCCGTGTCTGTGATACTGCGCGGGTTTCATGGCTTTGGGCAAATCTGCACAGATAATTCCATGGGTTACCATTTTGTTAACATGGACGAAAATTATAGCTGGGGTTCAGTTTATTACTTGCTAAGTCGACAGGTCAAGCAGGCTTACGACCTGTCTCTGCTTCAGGTTGATGTCGATACTTATAGTTATGTACATTGGTTGAGGCTTTTTAAATTCGGCTGGATCAATCATATCTACAGGTCAGTCCGGGTACTACCTGACACGATTTCAGGTTGGCGTCTATGTTATTATACATAGTGTTTTTCAGTTGTGGGGTTATGCACAGTGATATAGCTTTATTTTCCAATATGATTTGTCACGGCTATAAGTCAATCGTGGTCACAACCTGTCTTGGTTTCAGGTGGACATCGATACTTGTAGTCATATATGTTGGTTGAGGCTTTAATTAGGCTAGATCAGTCACATCTGCAGGTCAGTCTGGGTACAACCTGACACGACTTTGGGTTGGCGATAATATTTTGTATACATTATGTTTTTTCAGTAGCTGGGTTATGCTACAGGGATAGCTTTATGTTTCCATTCTTAATTGCCATGTCTATAGGTGTATTATGGTTACGACCTGTTTTGGTTCAGGGTGGCGGTCATACTGTTAGTTACAGATTTGGTTGAATCTTTTATTCATGTTCCGGCCTGTCTCGTCTACAGATTGGTTCAATTGCGACCTGACACAACTTCAGGTCTACGGCAACGTCATCATGTGTCCATATGTTTACTTAGCAGTAGGGACATAGCTTGGTTCTGTGTGCTCGGTTTTGTTTGTCTTGACTTAGGTTGACGATGATAGTGGTCACATGTTGGTTGAGTCTCATCATCATGTTGCTGCATAAGTGGTTTAATTGCCGTTAACGTCCACAGGTTGGTTACAGTGGTAACCTGACACAGGATTAGGTTGGTGATTACGTAGTCTTTTGTGTATACACGTTGTTAGCACTTGAAGTTGTGTATACGGGCATGTTCTCTGGGACTTTTCACGTCTGCAGCTCATTGAGAGCTTCCAACGTGTAGCCTAGAATACTTTCACAATGTTTTACATTAGATACTTAGAGGATGTCTCATGTGCCATTTTATTCCTATTTGCATTTATCGGGTTTTGCCACTCTTCTTTGCATCCAGCATAATTCTATCAAAGTATTTCTGTCAGGTATCCAGCGTAATATCACGTTGTCTTGCTCTGACGGGGCGTCATTGTTTGCATTCCATGCCATCAAATCTGCCCTGGTGAGTGCACAAGAGGGTGGATCGCAAGCCCTCTAGCCGTCGGCTGGGTTAGTTAGTTGCTTGGTTAGTTGACGCTTTAGGTAGTTCCCCATTGGGACATCAGGACAGCTTAACATTAGAGGCTGCGTTGTCCTTCAGTTGTCATGGTTTCCTAAGGTTTAGGGGAATTACATGCAGGTGCATGGCCGTAGTTACAATAACTTTGCAGGGATGTGAATAGTTACGTATTGATAATGTATAGCAGATGAAGGTTATTGTCGGTTATCATCATTCGGTATTCTCCCGAGTCCCACAAGTGTTACTCAGCTCGAGTATTGCAAGCTTCGCTTCCACATGTCAAGGATCCAACGGGATCAGCCGTTGTCATTGTTAGGGGGCGGCACTCACTGGTAAGTTGTCTAACATGTACGTATTCTTGTTAAATTCTTTATAGCGATTCGTCCACTATATCTGGTCATTCCCGTAACATTTAGGCACCAATGTCACATTGTGGTGTGCCAGCATAGGTGGTTAGGAAATAGGGGTGCTGGGAAGTCGGTGTTATGTGCACTGTACCCCCATTCCGTAGTATGTATGGCACGATGCATTGCAGTCATTGGCCACGGGGTTATTGTGCGGGTTGATAGCGCTTTGTTCTCATTATGAGTTTTGCCCTCTATTTTTCAGGTGTACTCCTACGCGGCAGTATATGGCATAACTCAGACTGCCTAGATAGGTTACAGGATGTAGTAGGGAATAGGAGTTTAGTTAGAGGTTAGTTAGGTAGGCTCGCTATACGATTGAGCACCGACCACAAATTCTCAAATTCTACTTTAACTTAGTGGTAAAATTTTATGGTAACTTGCATCCTTTCTTGGTGAAAAATCCCCAAATTTGATGAAAAAAATTAAAATTTTGCATTTTTCTAACTTTGAAGCTCTCTGCTTGTAAGGAAAATGGATATTCAAGATAAAAAAATTTTGGGTTCACATATACAATATGTCTCCTTTATGTTTGCATCATAAAATGTTTGAGTTTTTACTTTTGGAAGACACCAGAGGGCTTCAAAGTTCAGCAGCAATTTTGAAATTTTTCACAAAATTTTCAAACTCGCTATTTTTCATAGACCAGTTCAGGTTTGAAGTGGATTTGAAGGGTCTTCATATTAGAAATACCCCATAAAAGACCCCATTATAAAAACTACACCCTCCAAAGTATTCAAAATGACATTCAGTAAGTGTATTAACCCTTTAGGTGTTTCACAGGAATAGCAGCAAAGTGAAGGAGAAAATTCAAAATCTTCATTTTTTACACTCGCATGTTCTTGTAGACCCAATTTTTGAATTTTTGCAAGGGGTAAAAAGGAGAAAATTTTTACTTGTATTTGAAACCCAATTTTTCTCATATGTCTATGTTAATGGTTCAGCGGGCGCAGTAGAGGGCTCAGAAGGGAAGGAGCGACAAATGGTTTTTGGGGGGCATGTCACCTTTAGGAAGCCCCTATGGTGCCAGGACAGCAAAAAAAAAAAAACACATGGCATACTATTTTGGAAACTAGACCCCTCAGGGAACGTAACAAGGGGTAAAGTGAACCTTAATACCCCACAGGTGTTTCACGACTTTTGCATATGTAAAAAAAAAAAATTTTTTTTTTACCTAAAATGCTTGGTTTCCCAAAAATTTAACATTTTTAAAAAGTGTAATAGCAGAAAATACCCCCAAAATTTGAAACAGTGGCGTACCAGACGTTTTTCATTTTTATTGGGGAGGGGGGCTGTGTAGGGGTATGTGTATATGTAGTGTTTTTTGCTTTTTATTTTATTTTGTGTTAGTGTAGAGTAGTGTTTTTAGGGTACAGTCGCACGGGCGGGGGTTCACAGTAGTTTCTCGCTGGCAGCTTGAGCTGCAGCAGAAAATTTGCCGCAGCTCAAACTTGCAGCCGGACACTTACTGTAATCCTCCGCCCATGTGAGTGTACCCTGTACGTTTACATTGGGGGGGGACATCCAGCTGTTGCAAAACTACAACTCCCAGCATGTACGGTCTATCAGTGCATGCTGGGAGTTGTAGTTTTGCAACAGCTGGAGACACACAGGTTGTGAAACACAGAGTTTGGTAACAAACTCAGTGTTTTGCAACCAATGTGCCTTCAGCTGTTGCAAAAGCTACAACCCCCAGCATGTACGGACAGCGGAAGGGCATGCTGGGTCATGTAGTTATGCAACAGCCGGAGGCATACTACATTGGCTGGGGATGCTGGGGATTGTAGTTATGCAACAGCTGGAGACACACTGGTTTACTACTTAACTCAGTGTGCCTTCAGCTGTTGCAAAACTACAACTCTCAGCAGTCACCGACAGCCAACGGGCATGCTGGGAGTTGTAGTACAGAATGCACTTTAGCTGATTGTGCAAGCTGGGAGTTGTAGTTACACAACAGCTGAAGGTACACTTTTCCATAGAAAGAATGTGCCTCCATAAGGGCATGCTGGGAGTTGTGGTGGTCTGCCTCCTGCTGTTGCATAACTACAGCTCCCAGCATGCCCTTGTTGCATGCTGGGAGCTGTTGCTAAGCAACAGCAGGAGGCTGTCACTCACCTCCAACGATCCACACTGCAGGTCAGTCCCTCGCCGCCGCCGTCGCTCCTGGGGCCCCGATCCCAACAGGGACGCCGGGGATCGGGGTCCCCAGCTCCCGGGGTGCACACCCGCTCACGTACTCCGGAAGAGGGGCGGAGCGGGTTGCGGGAGTGACACCCGCAGCAGGCGCCCTGATTGGTCGGCCGGTAATCCGGCCGACGAATCAGGGCGATCGTGAGGTGGCACCAGTGCCACCTCACTCCTGCAGGCTCTGGCTGTTCGGGGCCGTCTCTGACGGCCCCGATCAGCCAGTAATTCCGGGTCATCGGGTCACTGGAGACCCGATTGACCCGGAATCCGCCGCAGATCGCTGGACTGAATTGTCCAGCGATCTGCGGCAATCGCCGACATGGGGGGACATAATGACCCCCCTGGGCGATATGCCGGGATGCCTGATGAACAATTTCAGCAGGCATCCGGCCCCGGCTCCCCTCCGGCTAGCGGTGGGGGCCGGAAATGCTCAGGGCGTATCCATACGCCCTCGGTCCTTAAGGACTTGGAAACGGGGGCGTATGGATACGCCCTATGTCCTTAAGGGGTTAAACAATATATCAACATAATTTATATGAGGTGACCAGGGGTAAGCCCTGCAGGAGAGCACTATGGAAATGGAGGGACTCTGGCTGAGGGGACTTTAGACAGGGACAGGACCAGGTCCTGTACCGGGATACCACAAACCCCTTACTTGAGAAAAATCGTCCTCGACGTAGGTCCCCTAAGGTAGAGGGACGGAATGGCCATAGGGCCGGATGCAGTCCTGAGCATTAATACAAATGTCCACATTCAGGCTGTTGTGAAGAACTGGTATAGAGTCTCTGTGCATTTTAAAAATGTCCATACAAGCTCTAACAATAATATACAAACAGAATGGTTGGGGATTAGTTCACGATTTTTCACAAACTGGATTATTGATCGTTAATTCAAGAAACACTTTAGTCCTGCCTTCTTGACCCCTTAAGGACTGAGCCCTGTTTCACCTTAACCTGATAACGACCATGGACGAGTATAGACGTCCAGGTTGGGGGGCGTTCCCGCACCTGGACGTCTATACTCGTCCATTCTTCTCGTGGGTGCTGCCCAGTGCACCCACGAGATTGCGGCAGGGGGCTCCCTCTGTCTCTCCTGCAGCACCCCGGAGCATCGCGGGGTGCTGCTGCATACCTGGGCAGCCGGGGGTCCTACAAAGACCCCCAGGTCTGCCCTGGGTATTGTCTGTAGGACGTGCTGATATGCTGCCTGCTAGTGAAAACTGGCAGGCAGCATATAACAGCAATGCTTTGAAATACTAAGTATTCCAAAGCATTAAAAAGTGTAAAAGTAAATAAATAAATAAATAAAATAAAAGTGTAAAAATAAATAAAAATGTAATAAAAGTGTAAAAAAAAAAATTATTAAAAATACATTTATTAAATGAATCTAATAAAAAAAAATGCATAATGTGTAGGATCGCATTGGCGGACATCCGCAGCATGTAATATGCTGCGGATGTCCACCATGTGATCCTACACATTATGCAGCAGTCACGGTAATGAGCTCCCTGCTGCGGCTGGGTAGCTTTGTGTGTCCACTCATATTTCCCGCCGGCAGTCATGAGCGGACACACTGAGCTACCCAGCCGCAGCAGTGATGGATATATTCGCCATGAGCGGGTGCTTATTCCCACAACATGGCGGATATATCCATCAGGAGCCTTAACTGTCACAGACAGACGCGTTATACTGCCAGCCGACCAAGGACCAATCAGAGAGGTCCCTGGTCCAGCCAATAACTTGTAGGGGTGCGGTATATAAATGGGGTCACTTGTGGGGGTGGGGGTACTGTTCTGCCCTGAAAGCCAAATGGCGCTCCTCTCCTTCTGAGTCCTACCACGCGGCCAAGGAACCATATATGGCCAAAGCGGGGGTATTTCCGAACATGGGACAAGCAGCTAAATAAAATATAGGGTGCATTTCTTTCAATATCAGAAGTGATGTACAAAAAATATGCCCCCCAAATGATGCATTTGTGAAAAATTGCAAATTTCGAATTTTTAACACTGACTGTAATAATTCCTGCCAAAAAACTATGGTGTTAAAATACTCACTGTACCCCCTAGCGAATACCTTGAGGGGTCTAGTTTTTAAAATGGGGTAATTTGGGGGGGGGGGGGGGGTGTTCCTATGTTCTACTACCTTTTAATTTCTGGAAACCTTGCATAGCACACAAAAAAAGATGTACTTTTCAAATTTTCAAAATTTTCAAAATTTCAAGTTAAATTGTTAGGCTTCTAACTAATTTAAAATGTTAATTAAAAACTAAAAAATGACGTCAAAATAAAGTAGACATCTGAAAGTATAATTTTCATAAACTATTTGGTCAGTATGTATAAATATATGCAACCAATTAGTGTTAAAATAGCAAAAAATCGTAATTTTTTGTAAAAATTTCAGGATTTTTGCATTGTAAAAAAAAACTACAAATGATATCGGCTTACTTTTACTATGTTCATGAAGGACAACTTGTGACAAAAAAACAATGTCAGAATTATCGTGATTGGCAAAACGTTGCCAGAGTTATTCTCTAATAAAGACAGACATCCCCGATTTGAAAAAACAGGCCTGGTCTTTCAGGGGCGTACAGGTTTATTTGCATTGGTCCTTAAGGGGTTAAGGACTGAGCTCTTTTTTTGCAATTCTGACCACTGTCAATTTATGCATTAATAACTCTGGGATGCTTTTACCGATTATTCTGATTCCGAGACAGTTTTTTCGTGACATATTCTACTTTAACATAGCGGTAAATTTTTGTCGCTACTTGCATCCTTTCTTGGTGAAAAATCACAAAATCTCATGAAAATTTTGAAAATTTCGCATTTTTCTAACTTTGAAACTCTCTGCTTGTAAGGAAAATGGATATTCCAAATAAATATTATCTTGAACTAGCTGAATACCCGGCGTTGCCCGGTTTTTCCTTCCTAATCCTTGTTGGGGAGGAAAATAAACAAAGGAGGAAGCTTTTGACTTCACCTCCCGTCCTCATATATTGTTGTCATATTCCAACCCCATATCCAGTCCTCATATCCCGACCTCCTATCCCGACCTCCTATCCTGTCATCATATCTCAACTTCATATGCCATCCTCACATCTTTTCCTCATATCCCATCCTCCTATCCCGACCTCCTATCCCGTCATCATATCTCGACCTCCTATCTCGACCTCCTATCACGACCTCCTATCCCGTCATCATATCTCGACCTCCTATCTCGACCTCCTATCACGACCTCCTATCCCGTCCTCCTATCTCGACCTCCTATCTCGACCTCCTATCCTGACCTCCTATCCCGTCCTCCTATCTCGTCATCATATCTCAACCTCATATGCAATCCTCACATCTTTTCCTCATATCCCGTTCTCCTATCCCGACCTACTATCCCATCCTCATAGCCCATCCTCCTATCTCAACCTCCTA
This sequence comes from Hyla sarda, assembly GCF_029499605.1. Lineage (NCBI taxonomy): Eukaryota > Metazoa > Chordata > Amphibia > Anura > Hylidae > Hyla > Hyla sarda. The sequence continues at coordinate 271,667,823 of NC_079189.1, read as the reverse complement.
TCCTGACCTGCTATCTCGACTTCCTATCTCGACCTCCTATCCCGTCCTCGTATCCAGTCCATCTATCCCGACCTCCTATCTCAACCTCCTATCCTGACCTGCTATCTCGACTTCCTATCTCGACCTCCTATCCCGTCGTTCTATCCATTCCATCTATCCCGACCTCCTATCCCGACCTCCTATCTCGACCTACTATCTCGACCTCCTATCCCGACCTCCTATCTCGACCTCCTATCTCGACCTCCTATCCCGTCCTTCTATCTCGACCTCCTATCCTGACCTCATTTCCCATCCTCCTATCCCGTCCTACTATCCCGACCCGTAACATGTGTACCAGGTATTGAAATATCTCCATCCATATGGAAGTTATGTGGGAACATACATTTCCCATTGATTTGCATGGGACTTTAAAACAAAAACCCTGACCCTCACAAATGGGGGTAGTTAAGGGACGTGATGCTGGAACATACACACGTTGAGTTTTATATATATATAGATTTCAAAATCTGAACTTTTCAGGGACCAGTTAAGTTCTAACTGGATTTGAGGGGCCTTTCTGTGAGAAATACCCCATGAATGACCCCATTATAGAAACTACTGGAAGAAGGCAGGAAAATGACCCTTGAAGTAGGCGCTGCTAGCTCTGATGGAAAGGATGAAGCGAAGCCTGAGTTGCTGGAACGTCCTCAGCAGGACATTTTATTAGGCAAAGATAACAAACGGATAGGATGACGCATTTCGGGAGGATCCCTCCCTTCCTCAGATCAGAATAACATGATAACAGTGTTTGACAGGTTTATATGGTCCCAAAATGGGCGCCAAAAACAATGGGGAGGAGTCAGCATAGTACAGGTAACAGCATAGTATACAGTACAAAACAATATAACATAATACATAAAAAGGGCATCTCTAAAAACACATGTTTAATCAGTTCTAAAATAAAAAAGGATGCAGGGCTGGTAAACAGGTGTGTTGTTTTGCAACAGCTGTAGAACCGCAGTGGGCCGGAAGTGACCCACCGTGGTGTGTGAACGGAAGCTCCGTGCAGCCTCCTGTGTTAGACAGCGGCCGGCTAGTTGCTACGGACGCGTCGCTAAGCAGGAGAGCCATGTGATTGGCAGTCAGCCAATCAGAGTGCGAGATGGACGCAGCATTCTTCTGTCAATGCGGGCCGTCTGTCAGCTTGCAGAATGCACTGACAGCGAGCGCCCGAAGTGAAAGAGAAATGAAAGTACTTGGTAGGGAGTTGTTGATGGGGATAGATGGTGCGAAAGGGGAGAGAACAAGGAGATGGACATGGGGTGAAGAGCTGGCAGAGTGTGAAGTAACAATCATGGGGAAGGAGTATAGGCTGAATGTTTGACAGGTGGGCATTGTCATATACATGGGACACACTGCAAGTAGTGGCATAAAAAATCACGGCTTGTATAAAACATGGGACGCACAGCATGTAGTGGCATAAATCATCATAGTGGGCAAATAGTTGGCTAATAGTTATAGATATAGCAAGGAGGTATGTGAAGTCAAAAATGCCTGATAACATAATGTAGATTAGGGGTAGACCATACTATGGGAGTTATTTATTTAGGGAAATCAAAGTGGATAAAAGCGCAATCAATAATAGGCAATAAATAATGAAAATAAATAAACTATAGCAGGAATAGAAGCATAAAGACTATAGTGGTAGTGGTATGTGGTGGTATTATACATAGTTGGTAAGTAGCAATAAATATTATGATATAGAAGTAAAAAATCATAAATACTGAATAAAGATGGTCATAAGAAATTAAATAAATACGAATATATAATAGATATTAGATAAAGCATAATATAGGGACCCAATTATTATTAAAAAAGACCATGCAGTAGTGGTAACCAGTGGTATAATAAAACGTATTAGATAATGATAATAAATAATGGATACAAAAATTAATAATAGATAATATAGATAATTCTAAAAGCAGTATTAGAAAGAGAATAAAACAAAGACCCACGGGGAAATATGGGCCAGTGTATAGTTAAAATGAACATTCAATCATTTTGTTAAGGCCAGAGGGTGCCAGGGTTTGTAGTTTGTACATCCAATAATTCTCTCTCCTACGGAGGGTGTCGAATCTATGCGGATTGTCTGTGGATATTTGTTCTATGGGGGTGATGGAAATGACATTGAAGTCGCGGTTATGTAGTCCAGTGATTTGTTTGGAAACGCTGTGAAGGAGGAAACCATTGGTGGCATTATTTCTGTGTTTTGTAATTCTTTCTCGTAGAAACCTGATGGTCCTCCCTACGTATTGAACACCACATTGACACTCAAGTAGATAGACAACATACTGGGAGGAGCAGTTTAGAAGGGTTTTAATGGGGAAGGTTTCACTTGTGATTTTAGATGTGAAAGTCTTGGCTCGGTGTTTAAGGTTAGCACAGCATTTACAGCGAGCGTGCCCACATCTATAGGCATCAGTAGTGGAGAGGAAACTCACGGGTTGTGGGTTTCGGGCTTTAAATCTACTTGGAGCTACAATATTACGCAGGGTTTTACCTCTTCTATATGTAATACCGTTTTTTTTTGGGGTGTGTATCGGCCAGTGTTTGTGTAGGACCTCTTTAATGAGTTTGTGCTTCCTGGTATAGGTCGTGAAAAAGTTAGGGGCCCTGTCTTGTTTCTTTTCCATGATGTCTTGTATTTTGGTGAGACACTCTTGTTGTGATAAACTATTAGCCCTTTTAAAAGAAGAGTCCACAATGGCCTTAGGATATTTTTTTGCCTTGAATCTCTTTTTTAAAATATTACTTTGTTCTATAAAATCATTGGTATTGGAACAGTTACGTCTGATGCGTTTAAATTGCCCATAGGGGACATTAAGAAGCCATTTTTTATAGTGAGAACTGGTAAAATCGAGGTAGCTGTTGCTGTCAACTTTCTTAAAAAAGGTTCTGGTGTTAAGAGATCCCTGGCCATTGTGGAAAACTACCACATCTAAAGATTCAGCATTGTCATTAAAAACAATCTGTGTAAAATGAAGCCCCCAGGTATTGTTATTAAGAAAGGATAAAAATTCATCAAGTAAAATGGTGGTACCGTTCCAGATAAAAAATATATCATCAATAAAATGCTTAAAATAAACATAGTGTTTGAATAAATGATGAGAATAAATAAAAGTTTTCTCGAAAAGGCCCACAAACAAAATAGCGAAGCTGGGTGCCACTCCCGAACCCATAGCGGTGCCTGTATGCTGTGCATAAATACGTTTTTGAAATTCAAAATAATTGTGTGTTAAAATATAGCGGAGCCCTTTTAGGATAAAATCACGTTGTGTTTGGGGGAGGTCTGGGTCACCATTTAAATAATGGGCTACTGCATTTATCCCCAGGTCATGGTCAATAACAGCATAGAGAGAGGTAATATCCATTGTGACCAGAGTATATTCATTTTTCCATTCTACTTTTAAAATTGAAGAAATAAAATCAGTGGTATCCTTTAGGTATGATGTTAGATTAAAAACGTATTTATGCAGCAGAAGATCTAAATAATTTGACAATTTGGAGGATACAGAACCAATACCAGACACAATTGGTCGACCTGATGGGTTTTCAGAATTTTTGTGCACCTTTGGTAGATAATAGAAGATGGGCATGGCGGGTTCCTGTATGAGGATAAAGTCTTTCTTGGATTTATTTAAAACACTTGTTTGGAAACCTTCATTAACCAAGTTCTTGAGTTCCTCCGAATTTGATTTGGTTGGGTCCGAGAAGAGTGTTTTGTAAAATTTCGGATCATTAAGTAGTCTGTTAGCTTCCTTGATGTAGTCCACTGTGTTTAAAATGACGACTCCTCCACCTTTATCTGCTGGGCGGATAACAATGTCGTGGTTGTCAGCTAGTTTTTTGAGGGTATTATAGAAACTACACCCCTCTAAGTTTTTAAAATGACATTCAAAAAGTGTGTTAACCCTTTAGGTGTTTCACAAGAATTGCAGCAAATTGGAGGAGAAAAATCAAAATCTTTTTTACACTAACATGTTCTCGTAGCCCCATTTTTTTTTTCATTTTTAAAAGTGGTAAAAGGAGAAAAGCCCTCCAAAATTTGTAGCCCAACTTCTCTGGAGTATGTAAATACCTCATTTGTTGACATAAAGTGCTCTGTGGGCTCACAACATGGCTCAAGAGGGAAAGAGCAACTGTAGGATTTTTTAAAACGAATTTTGCTATCATGGTATTTGGGGGCCATGTTGCATTTAGAAAGTCCCCAGGGTGCCAGAACAGCAAAAATCCCCCCAAATGGTATACTATTTTGGAAACTGCACCCTTAAAGGAACATAACAAGGGGTATAGGGAACCTTAACACCTCACAAGTGTTTGACGACTTTGCGTTGAAGTCGGACGTGAAAATGGAAAATTAGATTTTTTTTTTTTTTCAACTGTAATTTTTATTAAAGATTTTCACATAAAAATAGAAAGTTAGTATAACACATTCAAAGCATAATCTGGGGCAGTGCCCAGAGCGATCACATCAGGGCAAATGACAAGCTAAGATAGAGACCAGAGCATTCAGAACAATTGTAGTCCAATACAACTAGCCCCAATCCCAGATAACCCATAAAGACTGTAGTGAATGAACATAGGTTTATAGCCAAATACTCAAAGAGAGAACTAAGACTCTACAACACGAAGACAAAGAGAGAAGACAAAAACAAAGACAAAAAGGAGACAAGGACTGTCACGATGCCGGCTGGCAGGTAGTGGATCCTCTGTGCCAGAGAGGGATGACGAGGACCGCGCTAGTGGACCGGTTCTAAGCCACTACAGGTTTTCACCAGAGCCCGCCGCAAAGCGGGATGGTCTTGCTGCGGCGGTAGTGACCAGGTCGTATCCACTAGCAACGGCTCACCTCTCTGACTGCTGAAGATAGGCGAGGTACAAGGGAGTAGGCAGAAGCAAAGTCGGACGTAGCAGAAGGTCGGGGGCAGGCGGCAAGGTTCGTAGTCAGGGGAGATAGCAGAAGTTCTGGTACACAGGCTTTTAAACACACAAAACGCTTTCACTAGGCACAAGGGCAACAAGATCCGGCAAGGGAGTGCAAGGGAGGAGACTAGATATAGCCAGGGAACAGGTGGGAACCAATTAAGCTAATTGGGCCAGGCACCAATCATTGGTGCACTGGCCCTTTAAGTCTCAGGGAGCTGGCGCGCGCGCGCCCTAGAGAGCGGAGCCGCGCGCGCCAGCACATGACCGCAGGAGACGGGAACGGGTAAGTGACCTGGGATGCGATTCGCGAGCGGGCGCGTCCCGCTGTGCGAATCGCATCCCCAACGGCCATGGCAGAGCAGCGCTCCCGGTCAGCGGGACTGACCGGGAAGCTGCAGGGAGAAAGACGCCGTGAGCGCTCCGGGGAGGAGCGGGGACCCGGAGCGCTAGGCGTAACAGTACCCCCCCCCTTAGGTCTCCCCTTTTTTTTGTCCGGTGACTGCCTCCCCTGGGATGAGGACACCGGGAAGGAATGGATGGTTTCCTCAATGGCAGGCAGTACAGCAGGAGTAGGAATGGGGAGGGAGGGCAGAGGGCGAGACCTGGCACGGGGCAGTGTGACACCAGGACGAGGGCCATGAGGGGACACAGAGGTTTGCCTGATGGGACTGGGAGGGGGGGAGAGGCATTTCCTGAGGCAGGCAGAGTCCTTAATGACCTTAGGGGGAGCGGATACAGGAGGAACCACAGGGTCACGGCAGGGATTACTGGGAACCGGTTGAAGGCAGTCCTTGGAACAAGAGGGACCCCAACTCTTGATCTCCCCAGTGGACCAATCCAGGGTTGGGGAATGGTGTTGAAGCCAGGGTAGTCCAAGGAGAATTTCGGAAGTGCAATTAGGAAGGACAAAAAATTTAATTTCCTCGTGATGAGGTCCGATGCACATTAGGAGGGGCTCCGTGCGGTAACGCACGGTGCAATCCAACCTGGCTCCGTTGACCGCGGAAATGTGGAGTGGCTTGACAAGACGGGTCACCGGAATGCGGAATTTATTCACTAAGGACTCCCGAATAAAATTCCCAGAAGCTCCAGAGTCCAGGCAGGCCACGGCTGAGAGGGGAGAGCTGGCTGAAGTAGAAATCCGAACAGGCACCGAGAGACGTGGAGAAGCCGACTTAGCATCAAGAGACGCCACACCCACGAGAGCTGAGTGCGAGCGTGCGTTTCCCAGGCGTGGAGGACGGATTGGGCAATCCACCAAAAAATGTTCAGTACTGGCACAGTACAGACAAAGATTCTCCTCCTTACGGCGATTCCTCTCTTCCAGGGTCAGGCGAGACCGATCCACTTGCATGGCCTCCTCGGCGGGAGGCCTAGGCGCAGATTGCAGTGGAGACTGTGGGAGAGGTGTCCAGAGATCTAAGTCTTTTTCCTGGCGGAGCTCTTGATGCCTCTCAGAAAAACGCATGTCAATGCGAGTGGCTAGATGAATGAGTTCATGCAGGCTAGCAGGAGTCTCTCGTGCGGCCAGAACATCTTTAATGTTGCTGGATAGGCCTTTTTTAAAGGTCGCGCAGAGAGCCTCATTATTCCAGGATAGTTCAGAAGCAAGAGTACGGAATTGTATGGCGTACTCGCCAACGGAGGAATTACCCTGGACCAGGTTCAGCAGGGCAGTCTCAGCAGAAGAGGCTCGGGCAGGTTCCTCAAAGACACTTCGAATTTCCAAGAAGAAGGAGTGTACAGAGGCAGTGACGGGGTCATTGCGGTCCCAGAGTGGTGTGGCCCATGACAGGGCTTTTCCAGACAGAAGGCTGACTACGAAAGCCACCTTAGACCTTTCAGTAGGGAACTGGTCCGACATCATCTCCAAGTGCAGAGAACATTGCGAAAGGAAGCCACGGCAAAACTTAGAGTCCCCATTAAATTTGTCCGGCAAAGACAGGCGGAGGCTAGGAGTGGCCACTCGCTGCGGAAGGGGTGCAGGAGCTGGCGGAGGAGATGGTTGTTGCTGCTGTAGCTGAGACTGAACTTGCTGTAGCTGTGACTGTTGCTGCTGTTGCTGTGACTGGAGCTGCTGTAGCTGCGACTGGAGTTGCTGTGTCATGGTGGTCAAGTACGACAGCTGGTGCTCTTGTCGGGCGACCAATGTAGGGAGGTCGGCGGCAGCTGGCAGAGGAACTTCAGCGGGATCCATGGCCGGATCTACTGTCACGATGCCGGCTGGCAGGTAGTGGATCCTCTGTGCCAGAGAGGGATGACGAGGACCGCGCTAGTGGACCGGTTCTAAGCCACTACAGGTTTTCACCAGAGCCCGCCGCAAAGCGGGATGGTCTTGCTGCGGCGGTAGTGACCAGGTCGTATCCACTAGCAACGGCTCACCTCTCTGACTGCTGAAGATAGGCGAGGTACAAGGGAGTAGGCAGAAGCAAAGTCGGACGTAGCAGAAGGTCGGGGGCAGGCGGCAAGGTTCGTAGTCAGGGGAGATAGCAGAAGTTCTGGTACACAGGCTTTTAAACACACAAAACGCTTTCACTAGGCACAAGGGCAACAAGATCCGGCAAGGGAGTGCAAGGGAGGAGACTAGATATAGCCAGGGAACAGGTGGGAACCAATTAAGCTAATTGGGCCAGGCACCAATCATTGGTGCACTGGCCCTTTAAGTCTCAGGGAGCTGGCGCGCGCGCGCCCTAGAGAGCGGAGCCGCGCGCGCCAGCACATGACCGCAGGAGACGGGAACGGGTAAGTGACCTGGGATGCGATTCGCGAGCGGGCGCGTCCCGCTGTGCGAATCGCATCCCCAACGGCCATGGCAGAGCAGCGCTCCCGGTCAGCGGGACTGACCGGGAAGCTGCAGGGAGAAAGACGCCGTGAGCGCTCCGGGGAGGAGCGGGGACCAGGAGCGCTAGGCGTAACAAGGACAACAGAACCTCGGACAAACAACAACAAACAAACAAACAGAAAGGGGGGGGGGGGAGGGGGAACAAGGAGGGAGGGGAAAGAGGGGGGGGGGGGAAGGAGGATGTCAGTACCGCCTCAGGGAGGTTGCCTGTCAGAGAAACGGTCCCATGGTTCCCAAACTGAAAGGAAGGCAGGGATAGTATTATTCAAAGAGGCAGTAAGGTATTCTAAAGAGCGTATATCACATATTCGGGAGAGTAGGTCCGATTCAGAGGGAGGAAGAGTCCTCTTCCAGCATTTAGCAACAAGTGTCTTAGCTGCCAAGAACATATGCATAGCCAGTTTAAACAGTTTCTTGGGCAGCGCAGAGTGTGAAAGGTGCAAGAGGTAGACCTGAGGGTCAGGAGGGACCGAGACTCCAAGAACATCTGATACCAAACGACTCACTAACTCCCAGTACCCCGTGATAAGAGGGCAGGACCAGAAAACATGAAACAGAGAGCCCAAACCCACCCCACAACGCCAGCACTGGGGGGGGGATATCGGGATTCAGCCTATTCAATAACTCTGGAGTATGGTACCAACCCATAAGTAATTTGTATTGAGTCTCCTTATAAGCCGTACATATAGATGCCCTAGAGGCCCGCTCCCATATTATCTTCCATTGAGGGAGAGTGATAGTAGTATTAAGTGCCTCCTCCCAGCGAGACATATAGCGATGAGATACCAGGGCTCCCTCCTGAGGTTGGATTAGCAAGGAATAAATATCGGAGAGAAGCCCCCTCGCCTGAGGTCCACCACGACACAGCCGTTCAAACCCCGTAGGGGAAGACACCACTAGCGCACCCAGCATGGAGGACATAAAATGTCGTAGCTGTGAATAATGAAAACGCTCAGACGAGGGGAGATCCCAACGAGACTGTAACTGAGAGAAGGGCAAGAGGGTACGCACCAAAGGATCAACCACATCCGCCCAGCAAAAAAGGCCTCTAGACCCCCATTCCCTTACCATAAGAGAGGTCCGGCCAGGGGGAAAGCTAGGATGATAAAGGAAAGATTGAAGAGGGGAAGAGGGAGACAGTAATTTAAATTTGACTGAACAGTAATTCCACACATATTTAGAAAATGCCATAGGACCCAGGAGAGGGGAGAGAGTAGGAGCAGAGGCAGGAAGAGTCCAGAGGAGAGCGTCAGGGTGGATAGGCGCCAACCACAGCTTCTCTATTTCCATCCAGCGGCTGTAGGCATGATAGGTGGACCACGCCGCGAGATGGCGCAAATGGGCAGCCCAGTAATACTTCACTACATCCGGGACCGCCAGACCCCCAAACGCCCGCCCAGCCAACATCACGGACATCGGTAGCCGATGCCTTTTACCGTCCCAAATGAACCGAAAAATAGCTACCTGTAGGGAGCGCAGGGCCGACAGCGGGACCCGAACTGGCAGGGTTTCAAAAAAGTAAAGGAGTTTCGGAAGGACAGTCATTTTCACCGCAGCAATGCGGCCAAAAAAAGAAATATATTGCGAGCGCCATTTTTCCATAAGGGCACGGAGATCCCTGAATAGGGGGAGATAGTTGGTAGAGTATAGTGAGGAATAGTGAGAGGATATCCAGACCCCAAGGTATTTAATAGCAGAGGGAGACCACCGAAAAGAAAAGTTAGAGCGTAAAAGAGTAGAAAGATGAGGGGGAAGGTTAAGAGGAAGAGCCTCCGACTTAGAAAGATTTACCTTGTAGCCAGAAACCACCCCATAGTCATGCAGGACCCTATAGAGAGAAGGAAGAGACAGTAGAGGTCGAGAAAGCGTAAGAAGGACATCATCAGCAAATAAACAAACCTTGAACTCCCTATCATGTAAGGAAATACCAGTTATGTCCGGATCGCCCCTGATCATGGCAGCCAAAGGCTCAATACAGAGTGCAAAGATCAGCGGGGATAACGGGCAACCCTGACGAGTCCCATTAAACAAAGAAAAAGTAGGAGATGGCGAGTGAGGAAGTTTAAGTGAAGCTGTAGGGGAGGAGTAGAGACCCCGCAGTGCAGTCAAAAACTTCCCCGAAATCCCAAATTTCTGTAAGGTAGCAAAAAGGAACGGCCACCCAAGCCTATCAAAAGCTTTCTCAGCATCAAGACTAAGAATTAATGCCTGTTCAGATCTCCGATTGATCAAATCAATCAGGTCCACTACCCTCCTAGTGTTGTCTCCTCCCTGGCGACAAGGGATAAATCCAACCTGGTCCTTATGAACAAGGGCCGGGAGGAAGGAGCATAGTCTAACTGCCAAAACCTTGGAAAAAAGCTTAAGGTCAGAGTTAAGGAGGGCAATGGGCCGGTAACTCGAACATTCGTGAGGATCCTTACCAGCCTTGGGTATGAGGGTGATAAGGGAGTGCAAGAAAGACTGCGGGATCGTTTCTCCGTCTAGAAAGGAATTGAAAAGGGGGACAAGTTTAGGCACTAACAAAGATGAAAATGTTTTATAGTACAGGTAAGGGAAGCCATCCGGCCCAGGGGAGCGACCAGAGGGGAGAGATTTAAGGACCTCAGAGATCTCCTCTCCAGTAATAGGAGCATTAAGAGCGTCCCGGTCTGTCCCTGAAAGAGAGGGCAAACCACATTGAGAAAGATAGGCATCTAGGGCCGCCGCTCTCTCCCCCTGGTCGGATGGCAACTGGGAAGGAAGTGAGTAAAGATTAGTGTAATAGTCAACAAATAGACGAGAGATATCAGCAGGGTGGTAATGAAGCACCCCAGCAGGGTCCTTCAAAGTTGAGGGGGATTGAGCAGCAGCCCGGTCACGCAACCGTCTCGCCAGCATAGTGTGGGCCTTGTTGCCCTTCTCATAGAAACGCTGCCTAGCATAAAGCAATTGCCTCTCAACTTTATGGAGAGCCAGGTCGCTTAAGCGTGCCCGAGCCGCCACCAAGCTCCTCAGGGTCGAAACAGAAGGAGAACACAACAAGAGAGCCTCCAGTCGAGCAATTTCCATACGAAGTTCCCGAGATCGATTCAGAGCGCTCCGCTTGAGACCGGCGCCCAGAGCAATGCAATGGCCCCGGATCACCGATTTGTGAGCTTCCCAAAGGATAGCCTGAGAGGATACAGAGCCATCATTGGTGATAAAGTAGTCGGAAATACACTGCTGAATCGATTCACGGGAAGGTAAGGATTTAAGAAGAGAGTCGTTCATCCTCCAATGACAGGATCTCAGAGAGGAAGGGGTAGAAGAAAAAGAGAGAAGAACTGGACAGTGGTCAGACCAGGAGATAGGGTCTAGAGAAGTATCAGAGAGCATGCGCACCATAGGGAGATTCCCAAAAAAATAATCGATACGAGTATGCAATTTGTGGGGATGTGAGTAAAAACTAAAAGAGCGCTCCGTCGGATGGCCAATCCGCCACAAATCGTAGAGCGAGGAGTTATGTATGAGACGTCGAAAAAACGAAGCCAGGCGCAGCTGTGCAGGCGCAGGGGGAGCACTAGTAACAGAATGGCGGTCCAAGGATGGGGAAAAAATGAGGTTGAAGTCACCGCCCACTAACCATGCAGAAGGGGGATACCTCTGGAGTTTAGCAAAAACCCTACGCAGGAAAGGGATTTGCGAAGTGTTAGGCGCATAGACATTACAGAGCAAAAGGGGGACCCCTCCCAGTGTACCCTCCAAGATTACGTATCGTCCCATAGGGTCAGAGAGAGAGGAAGAAACTTGAAGCGAGCAGGACCTAGAGACCAGAATAGCCACCCCCGCTGTTTTCCTACTTGTGGTAGCTGAGTAAGACTGGGGAAATAGGTGTTGAAGAAATTGGAAAGACCCAGAATGGTCGAAGTGCGTCTCCTGAAGGAAAACTATATCAGCATGTAAACCAACCAACTCCCTTTGAAGTAGGCGTCGCTTAGTGGGGGAATTAAGCCCCTTAACATTCAGGGAGACACACCTGACCATGGCGGGTGAGTGAAGAAAAAGAAACAGCCATAAAGAAGCATACTCACAAGGACGACCTGGCAGGATACACCGGGCAGCACCAAAACCTCAATGGGGACCGGAAAAGAGCAGGGACCAGCAACTGTACGGACAGGAGAAGGGAATCTAAGGCGGGAGAAAAAAAGGGGAAAGGGACAAACAAGACAACAGAAGACCAACAGAAAACAACACCAAATCAAGAGAAAACACAAAGACAAACAAAACGACGAAAGACCAAACAGATACCAGAGAACCAAACAAACAAATAAAGTACAACAGATAATAGTAAAATAAACCATTGACCAGGAAGCCAATGCGGAGGCCAGGACCATCAAAGTGGACCATGAACCAAAGCATGAGCGATCCATAACTATGGCCTCAGGAGGGGAAATGGAAGGAGTCAACTGGAGAACCACCACCAAAAAGGTAGGAGCCCAACTCTGAGGCCATTGCAGAAAAAACACATATGAATAAGAACCACAGGTGACCAAAAAATGCAACTGTACTATAATGATGGGGATAATATAATTCTTGAACAAATGCAACCGCTCGGAGGGGATAATCTCCGTCAATCAGGGGACTGGCAGAGTCCAGCAGGAACCCCCAAGCAAGAAGTATTGAGGAAAAAATACAACGTCCCAGTCAGAAACTCAGGGGGGAGCCCGAGCCAGGGCCCTCAGGGCGGGTGGTGAAGACTTCCGCTGGGAACCAGACCGGCGAGCTCGGACTGGTTGCCACACAGGAGGCAAAGGTGGAGGGGGAGACATCAGGTCCCAATCTTCCAACTGAGGCACAGGCAATTCCAAGGTGGAGCAGAAGGCTTGAAGGTCAGAAAAGGAGCGTAAAACAGCGGAGCGTCCATCTCTGCGGGCATGGAGCCCGAATGGAAAATTCCACCTATACGGCACCTGATGAGAGCGTAGGACCTCCAGGAGGGGTTGGAGCAGTCGTCGCTTCCTGAGGGTTAACCAGGACAAGTCCTGAAAAAGTTGAAGAGGAGCCCCATTGAAGTCAAAATGTCTCAGGGACCTAGCCTTAGCCATTATAGCTTCTTTAACCTGGAAATCATGTACACAGCAAATAACATCTCGTGGAGCGCCCGAGGCAGATTTAGGACGAAGCGCCCTGTGAGCTCTGTCCAGTTTGATCCTATGGGAGGGGGGTTCGCCAAGTATCAGGTTAAAAATGGTTTCCAGGGTGGCAAAAAGGTCCTCCTCACGTGCAGCTTCCGGCAGCCCTCGCACCCTAATGTTGTTACGCCTCCCTCTATTGTCCAGATCCTCAACATGGGCATGGAGATCCCCAAGGAAGTCCTTCTGAGAAGCAATGGTAGAGTGGAGCTGGGTAATATACTCTCTGGTGTGATCATGAGCATCTTCCAATCCATCCACTCGGTCAGAGACATGCTGGAGGTCTTGTCGCATAGAGGAGATCTCCGCTCGGCAGGCTTCCTTAACCTCAGCAATAAGAGAGCGGAAGTCCTCCTTAGTAGGAATTTGGGAAAGGAGCTGGCTCAAATCAGGGGGAGCAGAGGAATGCACAGACAGGCCCGAGCAGGGTAAATCAGAGTCAGATGCCAAGTCCCAGGACTGGAGGGCTGGGGTCGGCCCCGGTGGTGCTACCGGCCCAGGTTGAGAGCAGGTGGTCCCCTTAGGAGACAGATGGAGTGCCCCAGAAGCTGGCATGGAGGTCTGCATGGCAGCTTGCTTGGTCCTCTGTGGCTTAGGGGAACGTGAGGGGGTATAGCAGGCAGCTAGAGGGTCCAGAGGGGTAATAGGAGAATGGGCTGGGGGAACAGAGGCAGGTCCCACTTGTGTAGGGGAGTGGGAGGCCGAGCAGTAGTGAGTAGCTGAGCTCGGCAGAGAACTTGCAGGAGAAGGCCGGCCCCCCACCAAGGAAGCCCAAGATGGAGCCCCAGCAGGTCCACCCAGCGACAAGGGAGAGGAGCCCACCAGGGACAGCTGTAGAGCGGGGATAGGGGGGAAATCCGCCGTTAACACAGGTCCCCCAGCAGCACTCACCGCCACAGGCAACAGTTCCAGCGTAGGAGAAGAGCCCACAACAGGGGCCGCAGCAGCAGGCAGGAGATCCGGAGCAGGGTCAGTAGCGCTGCTCCCCGACGGCTGAAGCGAGGTCACAGGCTCAGTCACGGCAGCTGCAGTCACCGGCAGTAGAAGCGCAGGCGTCCCTGGTGTCTTCGGCAGATGGTAAGCAGAGAGATCCCTCGTGGGTAGCACTGAGTGAGTGCCGGAACGGGAGCGCAGGCCCAGCGCAGGTCCCGTAATGGCGGTGAGGGAAGAAGAAGCTGAGGCCGGGGACGGCTGAAAGTAGCGTGGTATGCCTCCGGAGGTAGATAAAGTCAGTCGGGCGGGTGCAGAGGGGTTTCGGGCACGTCGGGAATTCTTCCCCATCTGAAAGCAGGGTCACCTTAGTGGATTTAAAGCTCCTTTATGGCCAACAGAGCGGGAGCCCTCTCAATGTGCGGCCATCACCGTCGGCGCCAAGCCACGCCCCCCGGAAAATTAGATTTTTAACACTAAAATGATGGTGTTACTCCAAATTTTTCATTTTCACATGGTGTAATAGGAGAAAATGGACGCCACAATTTGAAGCCCAATTTCTCCCGGTTAAGAAAACACCCCATATGTGGGGTCAGTACAGGTCTCAGAACAGAAGGAGCCTTTGGACTTGGAGATAGAATTTTGCTGGAATTGAAGTCGGGGGCCATGTACATTTACAAACCTCCCATCATACCAGAACAGCAGAAACCCCCCACATGTGACCCCATTTTGGAAACTACACCCCTCACAGAATTTAATAAGGGGTGCAGTGAGCATTTACTCCCCACTGTCGTTTGACAGATCTTTGGAACAGTGGAATGTGCAAATGAAAGATAAAATTTTTCTAAGCCTGTTAAGTTTATAAAAATGTTATTTAACCCCTTAAGGACTCAGGGTTTTTCCGTTTTTGCACTTTCGTTTTTTCCTCCTTACCTTTTAAAAATCATAACCCTCTCAATTTTCCACCTAAAAATCCATATTATGGGTTATTTTTTTGCGTTACCATTTCTACTTTCCAGTGACATTAGTCATTTTACCCAAAAATTCATGGCGAAATGGAAAAAAAAATCATTGTGCGACAAAATCGAAGAAAAAACGCCATTTTGTAACTTTTGGGGGCTTCCGTTTCTACGCAGTGCATATTTCGGTAAAAATGACACCTTATCATTATTCTGTAGGTCCATACGGTTAAAATGATACCCTACTTATATAGGTTGGATATTGCCGTACTTCTGGAAAAACTACATGCAAAATGTATACGTTTAAAAATGTCATCTTCTGACCCCTATAACTTTTTTATTTTTCCACGTCCAGGGCGGTATGAGGGCTCATTTTTTGCGCAGTGATCTGAAGTTTTTAACGGTATGATTTTTGTTTTGATCGGACTTTTTGATCACTTTTTATTCATTTTTTAATGGTATAAAAAGTGACCAAAATACGCTTTTTTGGACTTTGGAATTTTTTTGCGCGTACGCCATTGACCGTGCGGTGTAATTAATGCTATATTTTTATAGTTCGCACATTTACGTACGCGGCGATACCACATATGTTTCTTTTTTATGGGAAAAGGGGGGTGATTCAAACTTTTATTAGGGAAGGGGTTAAATGACCTTTATTAACACTTTTTTTTGCAGTGTTATAGGTCCCATAGGGACCTATAACACTGCACACACTGATCTCCTATGCTGATCACTGATCTCCTATGCTGATCACGCCTGTGATCAGTGTTATCGGCGCTTGATTGCTCCTGCCTGGATTCGTCGATCGGACATCGAGGAGGCAGGTAAGGGCCCTCCCGGTGTCCTGTAAGCTGTTCGGGGCGCCGCAATTTCACCGCGGCGGTCCCGAACAGCCCGACTGACTAGCCGGGATACTTTCACTTTCGCATTAGAAGTGGCGGTCAGCTTGGACCCCCGCTTCTAAAGGGTTAATACCACACATTGCCACGATCGGCGATGTGTGGTATTAGCCGCCGGTCCCGGCCGTTGATGAGCGCCGGGACCGACGCGATGTGATGCGGGGTCGCAGCGCGACCCCGCTTCATATCGCGGGAGCCGGCGCAGGACGTAAATATACGTCCTGCGTCGTTAAGGGGTTAAAAAAGAAACACTCCCCCACAAGCCCTTATTAACGATTTTATTAATATTAAACAAAAAACACACAAAAAAAACCACTGGTCGTAGTCTACCAAATCTGAAGTAGTCCACATGATACACCGATCTGAAATGAGAAAAAAACCATTCCAGGGAGCATCGAGCTGGCGGTCCTCCACCAAGCGAGATACCACCTGTTCCAAACCTTGCCTCTCAGTGCCCCCCTGATTATGAGAGTATGAATGTTTCATTTAATCAGTTATGGTTCATTGCTATTGCTCCAACATGTTTCATTGGATTCTTGTGATAATTTCACAGGTCATATGACATCGAGGGCCAAAGGGCCTCAGTCTTGAAAAAATTACAACCCCTAAGATTAAAAGATGAAAGTTGAAATCTCTATTGAAGATGTATGTTAGCTAGTGCTACCATCAAAAAATTTTTGGCCCAGGCCCAGCAGCAACAGTAAGCCAAGTAGTTCCTGAAACATACAGAGTGGAGCAGGAAACAGGTGAATGTTTAAATCTCTATTGAAGATGCATGTTAGCTAGTGCTACCATCCAAAAATGTAATGCCCAAGCCCAGAAGCATCAGTAAGCCAAGTAGTTCCTGAAAGACACAGGAGCAGTCAGGCGCAGGCATCAGCAGTACACCTAAGGGCTTCATAACCCCTTACTTTGAAAAATCAATGTTGAAATCCCAATTAAGTATTTATATTAGCTAGTGCTACCATAACATATATTGAGTTAATATCCCATTCCCAGCAGCATCAGAAAATTATATATTGGCTGAATGTCACAGCCTGGAGGTGGGGAAAGCATAAGGAGCCCATAATATAGTGTCTAAATGGTACAGCCTGAAGGTGGCTGAAGCATGAGGAGATGAAGATTTTGGATAGCTAGTGCTACCTACCATAACAACATTTTTATTCCCAGGCCCAGCAGAGGTCTCAGTAAACCATATATTGCCTGAATGACACAGCCTGGAGTTGGCTGAAGCATGAGTACACACACACCAGGGCTTCACAATCCCCAGGAAAAAACACAAGAATTTTTTAAATTTAAAATTAAGATTTTGCATAGCTAGTGCTTCCATAACAAAATGGGAAGCATGAGGAGACCATTGGAATGTATGATTTTTTTATTTAAATTTAAGATTTTGAAATTGAAATTGAACTTCTAACTCCCAAGTGTCCAGGACCCCGGCGTGTGGGTACAAACAGCCAAATCTAACAAGCCCCCACAGGGCTTCTGTGGCTGTGAGATGTAGGTGCAACATCTCCGTTGTCCAGACCAGCCATTGTTTCCAACACTTTTCGGCAAGGCAAACCATGTAAAGAACAGCGTGACACCGCCGTGCCCTGCACACATGGTATGCTGAAGGGCCACTGAGACTTGTCCGGGCAGTGGAGCCAGAGGACACAGTGGAGGATGAGGAGTCGCACACTGTCACAGGACCAATGGGCTGACAGCGTGGAGGAGGAGGCGGTGTGACCTGTCCAAGTTGGGGTTGAGGCTGTGCAGGAACCACATTCACCCAGTGAGCCGTAAAGGACATGTATTGTCCCTGACCGTAGTTACAGCTCCAGACGTGAGCACTGCCGTGCACTTTGGTACACACTAACAGGCTCAAGGACTGGTCCACCTTCTCTTCCACAAAATTGTGCAGGGCTGGTACTGCCTTCTTCGCAAAGAAATGACGGCTTGATACTCTCCACCTCGGCTCGGCACAAGCCATCAGTTCTCTGAAAGGTGCAGAGTCCACCACTTGAAAAGGGAGGGACTGCAGCACCAGCAACTTAGAAAGGAGCACATTCAACTTGTGCGCCGTTGGATGAGTGGGCGCATACTGTTGTCTCTTGGACATGGCTTCGCGGATGGATTGTTGGCGGAGTGGCTGACTAAAAGAGGGAGAAGCAGGAGCATCTGGAGCGACAGAAGAAGGTATGACACACAGCTCCCTTCGGCTGAGGTGGTGGAGCCTTGGCTGGCTGAAAGAGGAAGCGGCTGGCCACTGGGTGATGCAACAGGCTGGAGCACAACACCGGAGCCACGGTTCTTGCAGGCCGCTTTATGGTGGCGAAGCATGTGTTAACGCAGGGCCGTGGTGCCAACATTGGGACCCTGGCCACACTTCGCCTACTGCCGACATATCTTGCATGTGGCTACGTGAACCTCCTCCAGATGCTTAATGAAAAACTGCCACACCGCTGAGCAGCTGATTTTCCTACCAACAGTCCGCACTAATTGACTGCTACTCCCGTCATCTCCAGGAACCCCTGTTACACTACCTCCCGGAAAGGTAGGCTGCCCCGAAGCAGGTTGTCTCCCCCGGGCACGTTTTGCTCCAAAATTTCCACTTCTGTCACCACGCTGACTGCCAACCATACTACCGCCTTGCTGGCTCAGCTGCTGCCTCAAGGGCAACCTGCAACTCTCTTCTCCTGATGATGATGAAGCCCCTTCTGCACCCGTCTCCCAATTGAGAGGGGTGAGCCGTGGTTGCCGTGGTTTTCTCTCGCAATGTTCCCTGCATTTGGAGATGATGTCGGACCAATTTCCAACTGAACGGTCAAAGGTGGCTTTCGTGGTTAGTCTCCTGTCTGGGAAGGCCCTGTCATGGGCCACACCGCTCTTGGACCGCAATGATCCTGTCACTGCCTCCGTACAGTCCTTTTTCGTTGAGATTCGAAGTGTCTTCGAGGAACCAGCCCGAGCTTCTTCTGCGGAGACTGCCCTGCTGAACCTGGTCCAGGGTAATTCTTCAGTAGGCGAGTACGCCATCCAATTTCGTACTCTCGCCTCCGAATTATCTTGGAATAATGAGGCCCTCTGCGCGACCTTCAAAAAAGGCCTATCCAGTAGCATCAAAGATGTGCTACGAGAAATCCCTGCCAACCTGCATGAACTTATTCATTTGGCCACCCGCATTGACATGTGCTTTTCCGAAAGATGCCAGGAGCTCCGTCAGGATATGGACTTTGTTCGCACTAGACGGTTTCTCTCCCCGGCTCCTCTCTTCTCTGGTCCGCTGCAATCTGTTCTTGTGCCTTCCGCCGTGGAGGCTATGCAAGTAGACCGGTCTCGCCTGACACCACAAGAGAGGACATGCCGCCGCAATGAGAACCTATGCCTGTACTGTGCCAGTACCGAACACTTCCTGAAGGATTGTCCTATCCGTCCTCCACGTCAGGAAAGACGCACTCCGATCCCGCGCAAAGGTGAGACAGCTCTAGATGTGAACTCTGCTTCTCCACGTCTTACTGTGCCTGTGCAGATTTCTTCTTCTAACTCCTCCTTCTCAGCTGTGGCCTTCTTGGATTCTGGATCTGCAGGAAATTTTATTTTGGCCTCTTTCGTTAACAGGTTCAACATCCCAGTGACCAGTCTCGCCAGACCTCTCTACATCGCCTCAGTTAATGGTGAAAGATTGGACTGTTCTGTGCGTTACCGCACAGAACCCCTATTAATGTGCATTGGACCCCATCACAAAAAAATTGAATTTCTGGTCCTCGCTAACTGCACTTCTGAAATTCTTCTCGGATTGCCTTGGCTCCAACGCCATTCCCCTACCCTTGACTGGACCACCGGAGAAATCAAGAACTGGGGTGCTTCTTGCCACAAAAAATGCCTCACGTCTGCCCCCAGTCCTGCCAGTCAAACCCCTATGGCTCCTCCTATACCAGGTCTCGCCAAGGCCTACTTGGACTATGCCGATGTTTTTTGCAAAAAACAAGCAGAGACCTCACAGGCCTTATGACTGCCCTATTGATCTCCTTCCTGGTACTACTCCACCCCGGGGCAGGATCTATCCTCTGTCTGCTCCTGAAACACAAGCCATGTCGGATTACATCCAAGAAAACTTAAAAAGGGGATTCATCCGCAAGTCTTCCTCCCCTGCCGGAGCGGGGTTCTTCTTTGTCTCCAAAAAAGACGGTTTCTTACGGCCATGCATCGATTACCGCGGCCTTAATAAGATCACTATAAAAAAACGCTATCCCCTGCCTCTTATCTCGGAACTATTTGATCGCCTACGTGGCGCTAAAATCTTCACCAAATTGGATTTAAGAGGTGCATATAATCTCATCTGCATCAGGGAAGGGGATGAGTGGAAGACCGCATTTAATACCAGAGACGGACACTTTGAATATCTGGTTATGCCCTTTGGGCTCTGCAACACCCCTGCTGTCTTCCAGGACTTTGTAAATGAAATTTGTTGTGATCTGTTATATACCTGTGTGGTGGTTTACTTGGAAGACATTTTGATTTTCTCTTCTAACCTCGAAGAACACCGCCGTCATGTCCGCCTGGTGCTCCAGAGACTCCGTGACAATTAATTATATGCCAAGATGGAGAAATGTCTCTTTGAATGCCAATCTCTTCCCTTCCTATGATATTTAGTCTCCGGCCAGGGACTTCAAATGGACCCAGACAAACTGTCAGCCGTGTTAGATTGGCCACACCCCTCCGGACTCCGAGCTATCCAATGCTTTTTGGGGTTTGCCAATTACTATCGACAATTTAATTTACATTTTTCCACCATTGTGGCCCCAATTGTGGCCCTAACCAAGAAAAACACCAACCCTAAGTCCTGGCCTCCCCAAGCGAACGAGGCATTTAACCGTTTCAAAACTGCCTTTTCTTCTGCTCCCGTACTCTCCAGACCTGATCCATCTAAACCCTTCTCTCTGGAAGTAGACGCCTCCTCAGTGGGAGCCGGAGCTGTACTCCTACAAAAAAACTCTTCTAGACATAACGTTACTTGTGGTTTCTTTTCTAGGACCTTCTCTCCGGCGGAGAAAAATTACTCCATTGGTGATCGAGAACTGCTGGCCATAAAACTAGCCCTCGAGGAATGGAGGCACCTGCTGGAGGGCTCCAAATACCCAATTATTATATACACTGATCACAAGAATCTCTCTTATCTTCAGTCTGCCCAACGGCTGAACCCACGCCAGGCTAGATGGTCGTTGTTTTTTGCCCGTTTTAACTTTGAAATTCATTTTCGCCCTGTTGACAAGAACATCAGGGCTGACGCCCTCTCTCGTTCTTCTGATGCCTCTGAAATGGAAGCCTGCCGGTCTCCTTCATCCTTTGCCTGTTCCTGAGCTACCATGGTCTCACATTGCCATGGACTTTATAACGGACCTGCCTTTATCCCATGGCAACACAGTCATTTGGGTGGTCGTTGATCGTTTCTTCAAGATGGCACATTTTATTCCACTTCCAGGTCTTCCTTCTGCGCCACAGTTGGCGAAACAATTTTTTGTGCACATTTTTCGCCTTCACGGGCTTCCCACGCATATATCGTCTCGGATAGAGGCGTTCAATTTGTCTCGATTTGGCTCTCTGTAATCAACTCAAAATCAAATTAAATTTCTCGTCTTCCTATCATCCTCAATCCAATGGGCAAGTAGAGAGAGTTAACCAGGTTCTTGGTGATTATTTGCGACATTTTGTTTCCTTCCGCCAGGATGATTGGGCCAATCTTCTACCCTGGGCTGAATTCTCGTACAATTTCAAAATCTCTGAATCCTCTGCTAAATCCCCGTTCTTCGTGGTGTACGGCCGTCACCCTCTTCCCCCCCCCTCCCCACTCCCACGCCTTCTGGTTTGCCCGCTGTTGATGAGGTTACCCGGGACTTCTCCACCATCTGGAAAGAGACTCAAAAATCCCTCTTACAGGCCTCATCCGGATGAAGAAGAATGCCGAAAAAAAAAGAAGAACTCCTCCTGTCTTTGTTCCTGGAGACAAAGTGTGGCTCTCCGCCAAGTATATCCGCTTCCGTGTCCCCAGTTATAAACTGGGACCACGTTATCTTGGACCCTTTAAAATCAAGTGCCAAATCAATCCTGTCTCCTACAAACTCCTTCTTCCCCCTTCTCTCCGTATCCCTAACGCTTTTCATGTTTCTCTCCTTAAACCGCTTATCCTTAATCGCTTCTCTCCCAAGGTTGTCACTCCTACTCCTGTCTCCGGGTCCTCAGATGTCTTCTCGGTTAAAGAAATTCTCGCATCTAAGAAAAATTTCTTGTAGATTGGGAGAATTGCGGTCCTGAGGAGAGGTCATGGGAACCCGAGGATAACATTCTCGACAAAGACCTCATTCACAAATTTTCAGGTTCCAAAAAGAGGGGGAGACCCAAGGGGGGGGGGTACTGTTACGCCGAGCGCTCCGGGTCCCCGCTCCTCCCCGGAGCGCTCGCAGAGTTTTCCTGTTCGCAGTGCCCCGGTCAGACCCGCTGACCGGGAGCGCTGCGATAATGTCTCTAGCCGGGATGCGATTCGCGATGCGGGACGCGCCCGCTCGCGATTCGCATCCATGCCCGCTTACCAGACTCGTTCCCCGTCTGTTCTGTCCCGGCGCGCGCGGCCCCGCTCCCTAGGGCGCGCGCGCGCCGGCTCTCTGCGATTTAAAGGGCCGGTGCGTCACTGATTGGCGTCTGATTCTAATTAGTGTGTTCACCTGTGCACTTCCCTATATAACCTCACTTCCTCTTCCCTTCCTTGCCGGATCTTGTTGCCATTGTGCCAGTGAAAGCGTTCTTTGTATGTCCCAAGCCAGTGTTCCAGACCTCTTGCCGTTGCCCCTGACTAGATCCTTGCTGCCTGCCCTGACCTTCTGCTACGTCCGACCTTGCTCTTGCCTAATCCCTTGTACCGCACCTATCTCAGCAGTCAGAGAGGTTGAGCCGTTGCCGGTGGATACGACCTGGTTGCTACCGCCGCTGCAAGACCATCCTGCTTTGCGGCGGGCTCTGGTGAACACCAGTAGCAACTTAGAACCGGTCGCTGGCACGGTCCACGCCAATCCCTCTCTGACACGGAGGATCCACCTCCAGCTTACCGAATCCTGACACATACATATATCATACATACACATATACATACACCGGGCCACTGCCCCCTTATATCATACATTACATACATACATCATACATAGACACATCATACATACACCTGCCGCTGCCCCTCCCACATCATACATTACACACACACATCACACATACACACATCATATATACACATCACACATACACTCATACCATACATACACCCGCCGCTGCCCCCCATCATATATTACATACACACATACACAGACATCACACACACATCATATATACACAGACATCATACACATACGCACATCACACATACACTCACACCATACATATACACAAATCATACATACACCCGCCGCTGATACACCCCCCCCCTAATTATACATTACATACATATACAAACACCCTTCCCGCCACCTGCATGCTTGGCCTCCTCACTTGAGCTTCACACCCCCGCTCTACATTACACAAGAAGCAGGGGGAGAGCGAGGACGAACACAGCTCGGTACACAGCTCCTCCCCTCCCCCGTACACAGCTCTGTCTCCACAGGACCTTATCTACCATGGAGAGGCTGCAAGTTTGCACGGGGAAAACACAGGGCAGGGGGGGGGGCAGAGAGGACGTCCGTGCACAGCTCCTCACCTCCATAATGACTGCAATGTGTGAAGGAGGACAGACTGCACTGCACGGGGCTGGGGAGGATTTCTGTGTGTGAAGGAGAACAGACTGCACTGCACGGACTGGGGAGGATTTCTGTGTGTGAAGGAGGACAGACTGCACTGCACGGGCTGGTTCGGAAATTTCACCTCACACCGGCACCTCAGGGGCTAAGAGCAGACTTGGGGGGGGGGGAGGGGGGGGTGTTCTCTGAGCAGCGGCCCCCAGCTACTGAAATCAGCTGGGGGCCATCGCCCCTCCATACACCCTGCACGCTGGTGTGAGGTGCAGACTTGTATCGGCTTCTGTGCCTCACAACGGCTTTAAAGAAAAATAAGGGAGAGTCGGTCTGTCCCTGCTAGCCCGATACAGGGCTAAATCTATGACAAATTCACCGCCCAAAACTACTTGTCCAGGGTGTCAGGCGATAGGATTTCCACATCCCTGCTGAGGATTGTGTCTGAGGAACCTACTGACTGTTGACTTGGGGTGTTAGCTGTCACTTGTAATGAAGTGGATGACCGTGTTAACCAATCAACAACGGCAGATGGGTAGCTGGTCAAGACATGACCGCTGATAACGGGAGTTCAGGCCTCTCGCTGCGACTCCTGCTGCCCCTAGTCTGCTGCGACCTCTGCCTGAAGGATATAGGCCACTGCCACTCCTCTGTGCACGTCCTGGCACTTCTCTGCCTAACATACTTAGTGTGTATATGAGGGGAGTACGATACGCATCACTACTCTTAAAACAGTATTTGTCTAGAACAGCAGCAGGTGATTATTTTTGGCTGTCCTTTCACAGTATGTAGGCCCTTGACAGATTAACAGGAACAAAATAGTACACTAATTAGATGTAGGTATGTTGTATGCACTGATAAGGGCAGAAAAATGCTCTACAGTACACTTAAAAAAGTATCTGAGTAAAACACCAGCCGATGAGTACTTTTGGCTAGTGTTGCTCGCGAATATTCGCAATTCGAATATTATTCGCGAATATCGCATATTCGCGAATTCGCGAATTTCGCGAATATAGCGCTATATATTCGTAATTACGAATATTCGTTTTTTTTTTTTGTTTTTTTTCCTTCACAGTACACATCACAGTGATCACCCCTCTCTGCTTCCAGCTTATGTGGTGTAAAGAAGGCTCTAATACTACTGTGTGAGACTGGCGTGCAAAAATTCGCATATACGAAAATTTGCATATGCGAATTTTTGCATATGCGAATTTTTGCTTATGCTAATTTTGTATATGCTAATTTTCACATCTGTAAATTTTCGCATACGCGAAATTTCGCATATGCGAAAATAAAACGAGGATATAACGAATATGCGAATATTCGCGAATATATGACGAATATTCGTCCATATATTCGCGAATATTCGCGAATTCGAATATGGCCTATGTCGCTCAACACTACTTTTGGCTGGACTTTCACAGTACGTAGGCCCTTGACAGATTAACAGGTACAAAATAGTACACTACTTAGATGTATGTATGCGGTATGCACTGATGAGGGTAGAAAATTGTGCTACAATACGCACTAAAAACTCAGTATTTTTGTAAAATACCAGCCGGTGAGTACTATTGCGTGGACTTTCACAGTATGTAGGCCCTTGACAGATTAACAGGTACAATATGGTACACTGCTTAGATATAGGTATGTGGTATGCACGTATGAGGGCAAAAAAATGCGCTACAGTACACTTAGAAAACTTATTTTCATGAAACAACAGCCAGTGATTAGTTTTCCCTGGCCTTTCACTGTATGTAGGCTTGTTACAGATTAACAGGTACAAAAAAGTGCACTACTTAGATGTAGGCAAGTGGAATGCACGTATGAGGGCACAAAAATGCGTTACAGTACTTTTGGAAAACTTATTTTTGTAAAACACCAGCCGGTGATTACTTTTGCCTGGACTTTCCCAGTATATAGACTGGTTACAGATTTACAGATACAAAATAGTAGACTGCTTTGATGTAGGCATGTGGTATGCACATATGAGGGCAGAAAAATGCACTGTAGTCCGCTGAAAAAACGTATTTTTGTACAGCAGCAGGACACAACAGCGCAGCACCACTAAAAAAATAAATAAAAATTGCACTCTGTCACAGAGAATAAAGAATGGTGTGATCTGCAGACTAGTATAAGCAGCAGATGATTTCTTGTGGAAAAAAAATACACAGAATTGCGCTGAAAAATCATTCCTTCCTCCTGTGATACAGTTCATGAAGTTAAGGCAGCTTGTTGATATGTATGTGGCAACGAAAAGCTATCTGCCCCTTTCTGATAAAATGCTGAATAAAGTGACTGGGAGGTTAATGGCTAGCGTAATAATCCTTCTAAGTGAGAACAAGCAAAGCACTGTACTGCTCTCTGTCTACAACGCTGATGTGACTAGCAGTTGGAAGTGGAACGCTGCGGTATGATCAATTCAGCCTGTCTGTGTAGTCAAATGAAAGTCAAATGAAAAACTGGTTTATGGCACTGTAACCATGGCAACCCAAGTATCATATCAACGCATAGATCCTTTAACACAAAAAATGAAATCCTCTCAAAATGTCGAGAACTGACCAGCAAACCCACCTCAGGAGTAACCATGGACACCGTACATTAGACAGGGGGATATTATCTACTCCAGCAATGGGTATAAGTTTCTCTAGAGAGTAGAGAGGAATATCAAGCGACCTTATAAACTCCAAATTCACAAAGTTACCTGAAGCTCCTGAATCCTTGCTGAACCAGACACAGATTTTTTTAGTGAAATTCACTTGAATAGGCAAAAGCAGTTTAGAATAGTTGTTAGGAGATACCTGTGCGCCTGAATAGTCTCTCCTGAAACCACTCAGGTGCTGGTGTTTTCCCGGTTGCTGAACAGGACTGTATCACATGACCTGGATCCATGCAGTAGAAGCATAAGCTCTGATTAGTCTGCAGATTATTCTTTTTCTGTGAAAATGTTTTACCTAACTGCATGGGTTCCTCCGATATGACAGAGGAGGAAGCAAAGTCAGAAACAGAAAAGCAAAACATAGGGGTATCAGAGTGTTCACAGCTCCTTGCTCTTAGTCTTCTGTCCAGATGAACAGACAGCATCATGGCCTGTTCTAATTAGTCAGTTGGAGGTTAACTAATTAACAAGTCCTTGAGTCTGTCCGTCAAGCCCAGTCTGAACTGACACCTAAGTGCTGGATCGTTGCATCCAGAAGCCGCCCACCATTTGTGAAACTCTGCACAATAAACTTCTGCAGTATTACATCTTTGTTTAAACATGGTCAGCTGACTCTCGGCAAAAGCCGTATGGTCGGGTTTGTCATACAGCAGACTGAGTGAGGCAAATAACGCATCCACTGAACCGAGTTCAGGAGCGGACGGGGTGAGAGAGAATACCCACTCCTGGACATCTAACTGCAACAAAGACATAACTACACAAACCCGCTGAGACTCTGTACTAGCAGATAGGGGTCTCAAATGAAAATATAATTTACAAGTCTCCTGGAATAAAACAAAGGATTTGCAGTCACCAGAAAACTGTCAGGCAACTTGATTTTAGGCTCAGTAGTTACAGAGGTAGAAATCTCAGGAAGCTGACCATGGGCCGTCTTCTGAGCCTGAACATGTTCAGCAAGTATTTGAACAAGATGAGTGAGTCCCTGCATTTGTTCCACCAATGCTGTCATGGCATCCATATCAGCAGCGAACAAATGCAGGAGAAAAAGGTTTGGGTCTGTGAAAAAGTCTTGTATCGGCAGGAAGGAGTGAAGCCCTCACTCACCCACAGCCACTGTCCCTACCTA
This sequence comes from Hyla sarda, assembly GCF_029499605.1. Lineage (NCBI taxonomy): Eukaryota > Metazoa > Chordata > Amphibia > Anura > Hylidae > Hyla > Hyla sarda. The sequence continues at coordinate 271,640,542 of NC_079189.1, read as the reverse complement.
TTGCCTATCCGCCCTAAGTGACGAATAGACAACCACGATGACAAACCCTCCCTGCTAAGTGCCGGGGCAGTGTTGTAAAAATAATAAAATATCAAAACTGTAGGAGTCGGAGAACAGCTGGAGACACAGAAACTAACACTAAGATACACAAAGACACACACATGGTCAAATCAATGTCAGTCTAGCCAAGGTCGGTACCAGTGATACAGATGACCATTATAATTTTGATAACTGATCAATATATATATATATATATATATATATATATATATATATATATTAAAAATAGAGATATATATGCTGAAATGTCTCATAAGGAAAATAATGTTTTTCTGCAGCATATTAATGCTGCAGAAAAACATTATTTTCCTTATGAGACATTTCAGCTTGCTAACTTGCTGACCAAGAAGATGATGACCTTGGAACAAGGCCAAAAGAAGTAAGATAAGAAGAGGCTGAAAGTTGGAAGACAAAATATTTGAAGAGATATAGACTGTGTAGAAGGGCAGATATATCCAGAATTTTCAGGTAGAAGTGAGAGAGGGCAGCATAAGTGAACTATGGCCAAGAGAGAAATGAATGCTTAAATATCCTAATATTTACAGACACAATACTCAAATAACCAATCAAAATATAACATGATGATTTTGACATGATAACTAACCTCCCCTTTTTGTCAAATGCAAAAAAGAAAGTACTTCCGTGTAATAAACAGAAGTCCTTGGGACAGCTCCTTAGCCAGTATGCTGAGAAGGAGATATATACTAATATTTTGTCTGGTGGTTATTCCTTGTGTCAACACTCAGCAGTATACAGCGGCAGTCATGCACATTTTAAGGCCTAACCAGCAGCCATCCTAAACACCAGGAGATAAGGGGAGTACTGGAACGCAGAGCAAGTGAAGAGTCAAGGGAAAAGCCAAAGAGCAATAAACAAGAAGGTATCCAGTAAGCAGGAGGTGACAGCTGAGGTATAACCTTTAACGGACATTGATCACGGCTCCTAGCTCATATAGGAAGCTGATCAGGGATACACCTTACTGATAGGTAGCAGAGATGAAAACCACACCCAGACAACACATGTGAGCTCCCAGCAACTCCAGCCCAACTAGAGTCTTTTAACTCTTCGTGTATGGCCAGAGCTCACACACAATTTCCTTATCATCTTGCTGATTCTTTTCTAGTACAAGCTTTTGCTGTTCCATAGCATGTTTCAAATGAGCTTTTTTCCAAGCTTCTAAAAACACCTAGTCAACTTGGAATTGGGAAGGTGGCTTATATGATCTCAAACCTCTAGGAGCTCTATCATGCTCTATATATGCCATTAAAGACTTGATAGTCCAAAAGACCCTGGTTTCTTTCTCACCTAGGGTACAAATACAGAACTCAAGTGATTTGGTACTGAGCGTTTGAAGTTCATCGACTTTATCGCATGATAGAAAATATGCCCCTGCGTCTTCCCTCCCCGTATGAATAGTAACTTCCATTGTATTGTATTCAGACTTAGTATCCATGAAAGGTTTAAGCTCAAAAGATAGGCATTCTCAGGTTCACATAGAAAGGACAGAAACATTTCATGTAAATCCAACGAGAGCTTGAACGGGCACTACTTATATTGCACAGAGCAACCAGAACTAACAATGGACCTGGATAAAGGCAGTCCAAACCAGGGTGCCAGGAAGAACACACGTACATGTTTTATGGCACCCTGGTTTGGACTGCCTTTACCTGCGTCCATTGTTAGTTCTGGTTGTTACATAGTTAGTATGGTTGAAAAAAGACATCCATCCATCAAGTTCAACCAAGTGATTGAAGGGAAGAGGTATGGTTGGATGAAGGGGAAGGGATGAAATTTTATATTTCTGCATAAGCATTAATGTTATTTTGTTGTAGGAATGTATCTAACCCTGTTTTGAAGTTTTCAACTGTTCCTGCTGTGGCCAGTTCCTGAGGTAGACTGTTCCATTAATTCACATTTCTTATGGTAAAGAAGGCATGTCGCCCCTTGAGACTAAACTTTTTGTTCTCAAGATGGAGGGAGTGCCCCTTGTCCTTCGAGGGGGTTTAACCTGGAACAGTTTTTCCCCATATTTTTTGTATGGACCATTTATATACTTATATATGTTGATCATATTCCCCATAACCCCTTAGGGACTTAGCCCAATTTCCCCTTAACCCATTAAGGACCAAGCCCATTTTCACCTTAAGGACAGGAGCATTTTTTGTACATCAGACCACTGTCACTTTAAGCATTAATAACTCTGGGATGCTTTTACTTATGAATTTGAGTCCAAGAAAGTTTTGATTCCAAGAAAGTTCTAATCCTAGAAACATAGTGGTAAATTTTCGTCAATACTTGCATCATTTCTTGGTGAAAAATGTGAAAATTTCATGAAAAATTAGAAAATTTAGAATTTTTCTAAATTTGAAGCTCTCTGCTTCTAAGGAAAATAGACATTCCAAATAAATTATACATTGATTCACATATACAATATGTCTACTATATATTTGCATCATAAAGGTGACATGTTTTTACTTTTGGAAGACATCAGATGGCTTCAAAGTTCCACAGCAATTTTCAAATTTTTCGCAAAATTTTCAAAATTGGAATTATTCAGGGACCAGTTCAGTTTTAAGTGGATTTGAAGGGCCTTCATATTAGAAATACCCCATAAAAACTGCACCCCTCAAAGTATTCAAAATGACATTCAGAAAGTGTGTTAACCCTTTAGGTGTTTCACAGAAATAGCAGCAAAGTGAAGGAGAAAATTCAAAATCTTCATTTTTTACACTTGCATGTTCTTGTAGACCCAGTTTTTGAATTTTTACAAGGGGTAAAATGAGAGAAATTCCCCCAAAATGTGTAACCCAATTTCTCTCGAGTAAGGAAATACCTCCTATGTGGATGTAAAGTGTTCTGCGGGCGCAGTAGAGGGCACAGAAGGGAAGGAGCAACAATGGAATTTTGGAGAGTGAAATTTGCTGAAATGGTTTTTGGGGTGCATGTCACATTTAGGGGAAAAAAAAGAAACCCACATGGCATATTATTTTAGAAAAAACACCCCACAAGGAACGTAACAAGGGGTACAGTGAGCCTTAACACCCCACAGGTGTTTGACGACTTTTCATTAAAGTCAGATGTGTAAATGAAAATTGTATTTTTTTTTCACTAAAATGCTGGTTTTTCCCCCAAATTATACATTTTATTAAAAGGAGTAATAGGAGAAAATGCCCCCCAAAATTTGTAACCCTGTCTCTTCTGAGTATGGAAATACCCCATATGTGGACATCAAGTGCACTGCAGGCTTACTACAATGCTCAGAAGAGAAGGAGTCACATTTGGCTTTTGGAAAGCACATTTTACTGAAATGGTTTTTTGGGGGGGGCAAGTCACATTTAGGAAGCCCATATGGTGCCAGAATAGCAAAAAAAAAAAAAACACATGGCATATGATTTTGGGAACTACACACCTCAAGGAACGTAACAAGGGGTACAGTGTTTGACGAATTTTCGTTAAAATCGAATGTGAAATTAATTATTTTTCTTTTCTCTAAAATACCCCATATGTGGATGTAAAGTGCTGTGCGGGCGAACTACAATGCTCAGAAGAGAAGGAGTGCCATTGAGCTTTTGGAGAGAGAATTTGTTTGGAATGGAATTCGGGGGCAATGTGAATTTACAAAGCCCCCATGGTGCCAGAACAGTGGACCCCCCCCCCCTTCCACATATGACCCCATTTTGGAAACTATACCCCTCACAGAATTTAATAAGGGGTGCAGTAAGCATTTTACACCCCCACTGGCGTTTTACAGATCTTTGTAACAGTGGGCTGTGCAAATTAAAAATAAAATTTTTCATTTTCACTGACCACTGTTCCAAAAAATCTGTCAGACACCTGTGGCGCGTAAATGCTCACTGCACCCCTTATTACATTATTTGAGGGGTGTAGTTTCCAAAATGAGGTCACATGTGGGGGGTCCACTGTTTGGGCACCATGCGGGCTTTGTAAACACACATGGCCTTCAATTCCAAACACATTCACTCTCCAAAAGCCCAATGGAGCTCTCTCTCTTCTGAGTATTGTAGTTCCCCCGGGGAGCACTTTACATCCACATATGGGGTATTGCCATACTCAGGCTGCTTTCACACTATAAATTTTATCTGTTTTAAAGATCCGTTAGAAGTTTCGTTATAAAACTTGAAAATCTATGGGATTTTTACATTATCCGTATTAACCCATTGTAGCCGTTATTAATAACAGACGTTATTTTGTGACGGGTGAATGAACGGGTGAAATAGTGCATTATTAATAACGGGCTATAACGGGTTAGTACGGATAATGTAAAAATCGCATAGACTATAATGGGATTTTCTAACGGCCGTTTACCGGCCGATTTTCAGTTTTTTTAACGGAACTTCTAACGGATCTTTAAAACGGATACATTTTATAGTTTGAAAGCAGCCTCAGAAAAAAAGGGGTTGCAAATTTATTTTTTCCATTGTGAAAATGAAAAATGTAGGGTAACACCAGCATTTTAGTAATATAAATTTATTTTTTTCATTTTCACATCCAAACCTCCAGCTATTGCAGAGCTACAACTCCCAACATGAACTGACAGATGGTACATGCTGGGAGTTGTACTTTTGCAACAGCTGGAGGCACACCGGTTGGAAAACCTTAAAGGGGTACTCCGGTGGAAAAAAACTATTTTTTTTTCTTTTTTAAATCAACTGGTGCCAGAAAGTTAAAGGGTAGCTCCCACCATCCTATTTTTTTTCCATCCCTGCCTATTGCCAATCTATGCCTAACCCCCTCCCTGCTTTAAATTTTTATTTTTACTATATTAAAAATGCCTTTTGTCTGCCTGGCAGTGTGCTCACTACCAGGCAGACTTCCCCAGCAGGCACCACGTCACTGATGCCTGCTGGGGGGGGACTTCCGCCCTTAGTTCATCTACACAGGGTGCCTCCAGCTGTTTCATCACTACAACTCCCAGCTTGCCCTGACATCTACTGGCTGTCAGGGCATGCTGGGAGTTGTAGTATTGAAACAGCTGGAGGCACCCTGTGTAGGTAAACTATTAGTTAGTTACATGCGGCGCGCTAGCCCGTCCCCTCCATCTCCCCCCCCCCCCCCGCGCCATACCCTGTTCCCTCCATCACAAACCCCCCCCCCTGCATACCCCGTTCCCTCCATCACAAACCCACCTCCCGCATACCCCGTTCCCTCATTACACTTACTGCTGAGTCCGGCAGCGGGCGTGCAGGGACGGCGGCGGCGACGAGGCGGCGATGTGCGGGAGGAGTGGCCTCCCAGCCAGTGGCCAGGGAACCAATGCGCTCGCTCCCTGCCTGTCTGATTGACAGGCAGGGAGCGAGCGCAGGCTGAATGAAAAAGGACCGATGCCGGGCCGCATCAGTCCTTTTTCAGGCGTGACGTCACGCCAGGCTGCAGCTGGCCACTAGGAGGGAGACCCCAAGTGGCCGGTTTTCAAATGTAAATTAAACAATTTCAATATAAAAAAATAATAATAAAAGTATATTAGAGATATGTTGTAGTACATAAGTACTACAACATATCAAAAAATTAAGTTGGTGACAGTGCCCATTTAAACATATTTGTAAATTACTTCTATTAAAAAATCTTAATCCTTCCTGTGTTTATTAGCTGCTGAATACTACAGAGGAAATTCTTTTCTTTTTGGAATGCTCTCTGATGACATCACGAACACATTGCTCTCTGCTAACGTTATAATAATAATAATAAGTCTTTATTTATTGTTGTCCTTATTGGGATTTGAACCCAAGGCCCCAGCACTGCAAGGCAGCAGTGCTAACCACTAAGCCACCATGCTGCCCTTAGCATGCATCTGCTATGTACGGTTGCTAAAATGGACAGAGATGTCAGCAAAGAGCACTGTGCTCGTGATGTCATCAGTGTTCCAAAAAGAAAGGAATTTCCTCTGTAGCATTCAGCAGCTAATTAGTACTGGAAGGATTAAGATGTTTTAATAGAAGTAATTTACAAATATGTCTAACTTTCTGGCACCAGTTGATTTAAAAAAGAAAAAAAAATGTTTTTCCACCAGAGTACCCCTTTAACTCCTTGGGGACAGAGGGCGTATGCATACGCCCTCGCGTCCCGTCACTTAAGGACATACGCCCTCCGTATTTCCGATCACTGCCGCTCACCGGGCGGTGATCGGACCGTGATGCCTGCTGATATCTATTAGCAGGCATCCCATGGCAATGCCTAGGGGGGTCCTGAGACCCCCCCATGTCGGCGATCGCAGCAAATCGCAGGTCAATTCAAACCTGCGATTTGCTGCAATCCGGGCAAATCGGGTCACTGGTGACCAGATCTCCCGGAAAATAAGCGTGATCAAAGCTGTCAGAGACAGCTCCGACCAGCCTAAAGGATAGAAGCGAGGTGGCAGTGTTGCCACCCCCTCCTATCCCCTGCATTGGTCGGTCAGGCTGACCACCAATGGCAGGAGCGGGGCGGGGGCTTAGAGTTAACTTCCCCCCCGCTCTGCCCACCGATCGAAGTCAGTACAGAGCGGGGGGGAACATGGGCGGCGAGGGGGGGGACACCTGCGGCGGCATCTCGGGCAGCGGCGTCATCATCTGAGCGGCGGCCGGAAAGCGCGTCGGAGAAGGCTGCAGTGAAGATCGCGATAAGTGATCTTCACTGTGGCCTTCTAAAAGCTGCAAAACTACAACTCCCAGCATGCCCACACAGCCAAAGGCTGTCTGGGCATGCAGGGAGTTGTAGTTTTGCAACATCTGGAGGGTCACAGTTTGGAGACCACTGTGTAGTGGTCTCTAAACTGTGGTCCTCCAGATGTTGCAAAACTACAACTTTCAGCATGCACTGACTGTCTGGGCATGCTGGGAGTTGTAGTTTTGCAACATCTGAAGTGGCACAGTTTGGAGACCACTATATGGTGGTCTCCAAACTGTAGACCTCCAGATGTTGCAAAACTACAACTCCCAGCATGGCCAGACAGTCAGGTATGCTGGGCATGTAGTTCTGCAATATCTGGCCCTTCAGATGTTGCAGAACTACAACTCCCAGCATGCCTGGACAGTCTGGGCATGCTTGGAGTTGTAGTTTTGCAACATCTGGAGGGCTACAGTTTGGAGGCCACTACTTAGCGGTCTCCAAACTGTTCTTCCCCAGTTGTTGCATAACTACAACTCCTAGCATGCCCAGACTGTCCAGGCATGCTGGGAATTGTAGTTCTGCAACATCTGAAGGGCCAGATATTGCAGAACTACACGCCTAGCATCCCTGACTGTCTGGTCGTGCTGGGAATTGTAGTTTTGCAACAGCTGTAGGCATACTGGTTGGGAAACACTGAGCTAGAGTCTGTTTCCTAACTCAGTGATTCCAACCCGTGTGCCTCCAGCTGCAAAACTGCAACTCCCAGAGTGATCTGACGGACCGTACATGCTGGGAGTTGTAGTCTTGCAACAGCTGGAGGCACATGGGTTGGAATCACTGAGCTAGAGTCTGTTTTCTAACTCAGTGGTTCCCCATCAGTGTGCCTACAGCTGTTGTAAAACTACAACTCCCAGCATGTACGGTCCGTCAGTGCATTCTGGGAGTTGTCATTTTGCCACAGCTGAAGGTTTGTGGCACCCCCCCCCCCATGTTAATGTACAGGGTACATTCACACGGGCGGGTTTACAGTGGGTTTCCTTCAAGGAATGTACCCTAAAAACGCTACAGTACACTACACTAACAAATAATAAAGAGTTAAAGACTACACATACACCCCCTTACACGTCGACCGCCCCCCCCCCAATAAAAATGAAAAACGTCTCATACGGCAGTGTTTCCTAAACGGCGCCTCCAGCTGTTGCAAAACCACAACTCCCAGTGTTGCCGGACAGCCATAGACTGTCCTGGCAGGCTGGGAGTCTTGCAACAGCTGGAGGCAGCCTGTTTGGGAAACACTGCTGTAGGGTTTTGGAGGAGACAAGCCCCATCCTTGTAACCGGGTCCACCCCTACTGCAAATTCCTTATTCAGGCCTCAAATGCACATGGCGCTCTCTCACTTCAGAGCCCTGTCGTATTTCAAGGCAACAGTTTAGGGCCACATATGGGGTATCTCCGTACTCGGGAAAAATTGTGTTACAAATTTTGGGGGGATTTTTCTCTCATTACCCTTTGTAGAAATGGTAAATTTTGGAAAAAAACTGCACTTTAGTGAAAAATTTCTCTTTTCATTTACACATCCGAATTTAACGAAAAGTCGTCAAACACCTGTGAGGTGTTAAGGCTCACCGGACCCCTTGTTACGTGCCTTGAAGGGTGTAGTTTCTAAAATAGTATGCCATGGCGTTTTTTTTTTTTTTTTTGCTGTTCTGACACCATAGGAGCTTCCTAAATGTGACATGCCCCCAAAAACCATTTCAGCAAGATTCACTCTCCAAAATCCCATTATCGCTCCTTCCCTTCTGAGCCCTCTACTGCCCCCGCCGAACACTTGACATACACATATGAGGTATTTCCTCACTCGAGAGAAATTGAGTTACAAATTTTGGGGGGCTTTTTCTCCTATTACCCCTTGTAAAGTTTCAAACACTGGGTCTACAAGAACATGCGAGTGTAAAAAATGAAGATTTTGAATTTTCTCCTTCACTTTGCTGCTATTCCTGTGAAACACCTAAAGGGTTAACAAACTTTTTAAATGTCATTTTGAATACTTTGAGAGGTGCAGTTTTTATAATGGGGTCATTTATGGGGTATTTCTAATATGAAGGCCCTTCAAATCCACTTCAAAACTGAACTGGTCCCTGGAAAATTGAGATTTTGGAAATTTTGCCCTCTGATGTCTTCCAAAAGTAAAAACATGTCAACTTTATGATGCAAACATAAAGTAGACATATTGTATTTGTGAATCAATATATAATTTATTTGGAATGTCTGTTTTCCTTACAAGCAGAGAGCTTCAAAGTTTTCTATTTTTTCATCAAATTTTGGAATTTTTCACCAAGAAATGATGCAAGTATCGAAATTTTTTTACCACTAACATAAAGTAGAATATGTCACGAAAAAACTATCTCGGAATCAGAATTAAAATTAAAAGCATCCCAGAGTTATTAATGCTTAAAGTGACAGTGGTCAGAATTGCAAAAAATGCTCCCGTCCTAAGGGTTATAATGGGCTCTGTCCCCAAGGAGTTAAGTTAGGTTCAGTTACCTAACTCAGTATTTTTAACCAGTGTGCCTCCAGCTGTTGCAAAACTACAACTCCAAGCATGTACTGATCACCAAAGGCATGCTGGAAGATATAATTATGCAACAGCTGGAGGCACGCAACAGAATGCTGAGACATCCGTTTGCTGTTCATGCATGCTGGAAGTTGTAGTTTTGCAAGATTTGGTAGGGTACAGTTTTGAGACCACCACACAGTGATCTCCAAACTGTGGCCCTCCAGATGTTGAAAAACTACAAATCTCAGCATGCCCAGACAGCAAACTGCTGTGTGGGCATGCTGTGAGTTGTAGTTTTGCAAGATCTAGAAGGACACAGTTTAGAAACCACTGTACAGTAATCTCCAAACTATACCCCTCCAAATCTTGCAAAACTACAAATCCCAGCATGCCCAGACAGAAAACAGCCGTCTGGTCATGCTGAGAGTTGTAGTTTTGCAATATCTGGAGGGCTCCAGTTTAGAGACCACTGTATAGTGGTCTCCAAACTGTGGCCCTCCAGATGTTGCTAGCAACATCGCTGCACCAAAGAGCCACACCTCATTGCCACCGCCGCACCAGGGAGAGGTTTTTAAGTAGCAGGATACTGCATAAGGGTTTCCTCGTCTGGTAGGGAGCACATGGTAGGTGTTAACACTGGTGTGGTGCTCTCTGGCGGCCATTGTTTCTGTGATGCTTTGTCTGTGGGGTGGTGCGGCCCAGAGCCAGGGGCTTGGTCAGGAAGCAGTGGGGCTGCCTGGCCACTTGGTCGTTCCCCCCTGTGGGCATGGTGTCTTGGAGGCGGTGGTCACCGCCCAGCGCTACGCCAGTGTTAGGTTAGGGACCCACTCTGACTAGGTGGCTTTGATGTGGCGAGTGGGCTTGTACTTTTTGATCGAAATGTTTACTAACAACCTGTTAGTTTTTTAAATTATGCTGAGAAGCAAGTAGATCAAAATACAAATGGTGAATGTGCGGCTATGTTTTTCTATTTGTGTTGCTCTAGGGAGAGGATTGGCGCCCACCGCCGATCGTCACCGCTGGTAAGGGACCTCTGCCGCCGTATGCCGGATAGTTCCCCCGCTCTGCACAGACTAATATATTTATTAATGACCTTGTAGAGGGGTTGAATAGTAAAGTAACAATCTTTGCAGATGATACTAAACTCTGTAAAGCGGTAAACAATATAGAGGACAGTGCACTGTTACAACTGGATCTGGATAGGTGTCAGGATCCGGACTGGTATGCGGAGAGGACACGGGTGGTGGATCCTCTGTGTCAGTGAGGAGATGGCGTGGGCCGTACCAGGGGAACGGAATCTAAGGGGTTACTGGTTTTCACCAGAGCCCGCCGCAAAGCGAGATGGACTTGCAGCGGCAGGTAATCCCCAGGTCGTTCCACCCGATAGCGACTCAACCTCACTGACAGCTGAGACAGGCGCGGTACACAAGGGCAAGGCAAGAGCAAGGTCGGACGTAGCAGAAGGTCTGGGCAGGCAGCAATGGTTCATAGTCGGGGGCATCGGCAAGGGTCTGGATACACAGGTAATGGAACACACAGAAACGCTTTCTCAGGGCACAAGGCAACAAGATCCGGCAGGGACAGGAAGGGGAAGTGGGTTTTTATGGAGTGGGAAGTGCTTAGGAACTAATTGGGCCAGGCACCAATTAATGGTGCACTGGCCCTTTAAATCTGAGAGACCCAGCGTGCGCGTGCCCTAGAGAGCGGGGCCACGCACGCTGGGATTGAGCAGAAGGACGGGGCCGGTAAGAGACACGGGATGCGACCCACAGGCGGGCACGTCCCGCCGCGGGGATCGCATCCCCGCCGAGGGACATAGAGCAGCGCTCCCGGTCAGACTCGCAGACCGGAGCGCTGCAAGCAGAGGAGTAACACCGCAAGCGCTCCGGAGGGGCCCGGAGCGCTCGGCGTTACAGTACCCCCCCTTTGGTCTCCCCCTCTTTTTGGAGCACAGGAACCTATGGATGAGTTCCTTGTTGAGAATATTGTCCTCGGGCTCCCAAGACCTCTCTTCGGGGCCACAATTCTCCCAATCAATGAGAATTTTTTTTTTACCTTGGAGGCGAGGATTTCTTTTACCGAGAAGACGTCAGAGGACCCAGTGACAGGAGCAGGAACTGTGACCTTGGGGGAAAAGCGGTTAAGAATGAGAGGTTTGAGAAGGGATACATGAAAGGAGTTAGGAATACGAAGAGAAGGAGGAAGATGGAGCTTGTAGGAGACGGAGTTGATTTGACTTTTGACTCTATATGGTCCGAGGTAACGAGGACCCAACTTGTAGCTAGGGACACGAAACCGAATATATTTGGCAGAGAGCCACACTTTGTCACCAGGGGCAAAGACAGGAGAAGTTCTTCTCTTCTTATCCGCTTGTTTCTTCATGCTAGAAGAGGCCAGTGAGAGCGACTTTTGAGTTTCCCTCCAGATAGGAGAGAAGTCCAGGGTCAAATCATCTACGGCAGGAACTCCAGATGAAGTGGGGATGGGGAGGGGGGAAGAGGGTGACGGCCGTACACCACAAAGAACGGAGACTTGGCGGATGACTCGTTTTTGAAATTGTACGAGAATTCAGCCCAGGGTAACAGGTCGACCCAATCATCTTGACGGGAGGAAACAAAATGTCGCAGGTAGTCGCAAAGGATCTGGTTCACTCTCTCCACTTGTCCATTGGACTGCGGGTGGTAGGAGGACGAGAAATTTAATTTGATCTTTAATTGATTGCAGAGAGCTCTCCAAAATTTAGACACAAATTGAACGCCTCTATCCGAGACGATATGCGTGGGAAGCCCATGAAGACAAAAGATCTGCAAAAAAAATTGCTTTGCCAACTGTGGCCCAGAAGGAAGGCCTGGAAGTGGAGTAAAGTGAGCCATTTTGGAAAAACGATCAACGACCACCCAGATGACCGTGTTGCTATGGGATACAGGAAGATCAGTGATGAAGTCCATGGCTATGTGGGACCAAGGCTGTTCAGGCACCGGCAGCGGATGGAGAAGACCTGAAGGTTTCTGACGAGGGGTCTTGTCACGTTCACATAGTGTACAGGCTCGTACGAAATCGGTCACATCCTTTTCCAAGGAGGACCACCAATAGTGTCTGGCAATCAACTGTAAAATCTTTTTTATTCCAGCGTGACCAGCCAGAATGGAGGAATGGCCCCATTTGAGGATCTGGAGGCGAAGACAGGGAGGAACATAAGTCTTTCCTGGAGGGACAAGTACCAGAGAAGCAGGAGCAGAAGAGATCAGGCACTCAGGGGGAATGATGTGCTGAGGAAGGGTCTCGGCTTCAGAGGCATTGGTGGTACGAGATAGAGCATCAGCTCTGACATTCTTGTCTGCGGGACGAAAATGGATCTGAAAGTTGAAACGGGCAAAAAACAACGACCACCTTGCCTGGCGAGGATTTAGCCGCTGGGCGGATTGGAGATAAGACAAATTTTTGTGATCTGTATAAATGGTGATGGGGTGAAGGAATTCTTCCAAAAGATGTCTCCACTCCTCAAGGGCCAACTTAATCGCCAACAGTTCACGGTCTCCGATGGAATAATTTTTTTCTGGAGGTGAAAAGGTTTTTGAGAAAAATCCGCAAGTGACATTTTTTCCTTTAGCGGATTTTTGTAGGAGAACAGCTCCGGCTCAAACGGAGGAGGCGTCAACCTCGAGGAAGAAGGGCTTCTGAGGATCAGGTCTGGACAAGACTGGAGCAGATGAGAAGGCGGCTTTGAGGTGGTTAAAGGCTTCCTTCCCCTGAGGCGGCCAGGATTTAGGATTAGCATTTTTCTTAGTCAGTGCTACAATAGGAGCAACAATGGTGGAGAAGTGGGGAATGAATTGACGGTAGTAATTTGCAAATCCGAGAAATCTTTGGATTGCTTGCAGGCCATTGGGACGGGGCCAATCCATTACCGCAGAAAGTTTATCAGGGTCCATTTGAAGACCTTGTCCGGACACAATGTAACCCAAGAAGGGAAGACTGCTGCTTTTGAATAGACACTTCTTGATTTTGGCGTAAAGTTGATTTTGGCGTAGTCGCTGGAGCACTTGACGAACATGAAGGCGATGTTCCTCTAGGTTGGAAGAAAAAATGAGGATGTCGTCAAGATTGACTACCACACAAGAGTACAGCATATCCCGAAAAATTTCATTAACAAAGTCCTGAAAGACTGCTGGGGCATTGCATAGACCAAATGGCATAACTAGGTATTCAAAGTGACCATCTCTGGTATTGAAGGCGGTCTTCCATTCATCGCCTGCTCGAATATGGATGAGGTTTTATGCCCCCTTAGATCTAGTTTGGTGAAAATCTTAGCACCTCGCAGACGGTCGAAGAGTTTGGAGATGAGTGGCAGAGGATAGCGATTTTTTACGGTAATTTTATTGAGACCGTGGTAATCAATACAAGGGTGGAGAGATCCATCTTTTTTAGCGACAAAGAAAAATACAGCTCCAGCCGGGGAAAAAGATTTCCGGATAAAACCTCTTTTGAGGTTTTCCTGTATGTACTCAGACATAGCTTGGGTTTCCAGGGCAGAAAGAAGGTAGATCCTACCACGGGGCGGGGTGGTACCAGGGAGCAGGTCGATAGGACAGTCATAGGGTCTATGTGGTGGTAAGACCTCTGCCTGCTTTTTACAAAAGACGTCCGAAAAGTCCTGATAGGCCTTAGGAAGACCTGGCAAAGGAGTAGCCATGGAAACTTGGCAGGAAGAAACTGGGTGAAAACATTGCTTGTGGCAAGAAGATCCCCAGCTCTTAATGTCCCTGGTGACCCAGTCGAGGCTAGGCGAATGACGTTGGAGCCAGGGCAAGCCCAGAAGAATTTCAGAAGTGCAGTTGGGTTGCACAAAAAATTCAATATGTTCTTGATGGTGAACTCCAACAGTCATGAGTAGCGGTTGAGTGCGGTAACGCACTGTGCAGACCAGTCTCTCTCCATTAATGAATGAAATGAAGAGAGGCTTGACGAGACGGGTAACTGGAATGTTGAATCTGTTTATTAGGGAGGCTTCAATGAAACTTCCTGCTGAACCCAAGTCCAAGAAGGCCACAGCAGAGAAGGAAGTAGGATTAGCAGGTATAGCAATCCGCACAGGTAAAGTCAATCATGGAGAGGTAAAATTCACTCCTAGCAACGACTCTCCTAAGTTGACTATTTGAGTGGGTGCGTTTCTCAGACGCGGAGGACGAATAGGACAGTCTTTTAGGAAATGTTCGGTGCTTGCACAGTATAGACACAGGTTTTCATTCCTACGGCGAGTCCTCTCTTGTTGGGTCAGGCGAGACCGATCCACTTGCATAGCCTCCTCGGTAGGAGGAACAGGAACAGATTGCAAAGGACGTTGGAGGAGAAGAGCCTGGAAAGAAAACCGCCTGGTGTGAACAAGATCCTTTTCCTGACGAAGCTGCTGGCGTCTTTCCGGACAGGTTAGCAGGAATTTCTCGTGCGGCCAGGACATCTTTGATGTGACTGGATAAGCCTTTCTTGAAGGTCGCGCAGAGGGCCTCATTATTCCAGGAAAGCTCAGAGGCGAGGGTGCGGAACAGGATGGCGTATTTGCCCACAGAAGAACTTCCTTGGACAAGATTCAGCAAAGCAGTCTCGGCTGAGGATGCCCGGGCTGGCTCCTCAAAAACACTAAGTACTTCTGAGAACAAGGACTGGATTGTAGCAGTGGCAGGATCGTTGCGGTCCCAAAGCGGTGTGGCCCATGACAAGGCCTTTCCAGACAGGAGCCTGACCACGAACGCCACCTTAGACCGTCCAGTAGGAAATTGGTCCGACATCATCTCCAGGTGTAGGGAACACTGGGACAGGAATCCACAGCACAGTTTAGAGTCCCCATCAAACTTGTCTGGAAGAGACAGGCGGAAACTGGGAGCAGCCATTCGCTGCGGAGGAGATGCAGGAGCTGGCAGAGGAGATGGTTGCTGTTGTTGCGGCAGAAGCTGTTGCAGCATAGCGGTCAGCAGAGTCAGCTGTTGTCCTTGTTGCGCAATCTGCTGTGATTGCTGGGCGACCACGGAGGTTAGGTCAGCGACACTATGCAGCGCGACCTCAGCGGGATCCATGGCCGGATCTACTGTCAGGATCCGGACTGGTATGCGGAGAGGACACGGGTGGTGGATCCTCTGTGTCAGTGAGGATATGGCGTGGGCCGTACCAGGGGAACGGAATCTAAGGGGTTACTGGTTTTCACCAGAGCCTGCCGCAAAGCGGGATGGACTTGCAGCGGCAGGTAACCCCCAGGTCGTTCCACCCGATAGCGACTCAACCTCACTGTCAGCTGAGACAGGCGCGGTACACAAGGGCAAGGCAAGAGCAAGGTCGGACGTAGCAGAAGGTCTGGGCAGGCAGCAATGGTTCGTAGTCAGGGGCAACGGCAAGGGTCTGGATACACAGGTAATGGAACACACAGAAACGCTTTCTCAGGGCACAAGGCAACAAGATCCGGCAGGGACAGGAAGGGGAAGTGGGTTTTTATGGAGTGGGAAGTGCTTAGGAACTAATTGGGCCAGGCACCCATTAATGGTGTACTGGCCCTTTAAATCTGAGAGACCCGGCGTGCGCGCACCCTAGAGAGCGGGGCTGCCGCGCACCGGGATTGAGCAGAAGGATGGGGCCGGTAAGAGACACGGGATGCGACCTGCTGGCGGGCACGTCCCGCCGCGGGGATCGCATCCCCGCCGAGGGACATAGAGCAGCGCTCGCGGTCATACTCGCAGACCGGAGCACTGCAAGCAGAGGAGTACAATAGGTTAGAGGTTTGGGCTGTGAAATGGCAAATGAGGTTCAACACTGATAAATGTAAGGTAATGCACATGGGGAAGAAAAATCCGGGCTGGGATTATGTATTAAATGGGAGAACAATTGGGACGACTGACATAGAAAAGGACTTAGGAGTCTTAGTTAACAGTAAATTTAGCTGTAGTGACCAGTGTCGGGCAGCTGCTGCCAAGGCTAATAAAATCATGGGGTGCATCAATAGGGGCATAGATGCCCACGACAAGGAAATAATTCTACCGCTGTACAAATCACTAGTCAGACCACACATAGAATACTGTGTACAGTACTGGGCACCAGTGTACAAGAAAGATATAGTGGAGCTGGAGAGGGTCCAAACATGGGCAACCAGGGTAATACGGGGAATAGGAGGACTACAGTACACAGAAAGATTATCAGAATTAGGGTTATTTAGTTTAGAAAAAAGAAGGCTTAGGGGCGACCTAATAACTATGTATAAATATATGAGGGGGCAGTACAGAGATCTCTCCCATGATCTATTTATACCCAGGACTGTATCTATAACAAGGGGGCATCCTCTACGTTTAGAGGAAAGAAGGTTTCTACACCAGCACAGACGGGGGTTATTTACTGTAAGAGCAGTGAGACTGCGGAATTCTCTGCCTGAGGAGGTGGTCATGGTGAACTCTGTTAAAGAGTTCAAAAAGGGTCTGGATGCATTCTTGGAGAGTAATAACTTTGCTGGTTATGTATACTAGATTTATAGGGACAGAACGTTGATCCAGGGATTTATTCTGACTGCCATATTTGGAGTCGGGAAGGAATTTTTACCTCTAGTGTGAGGGTTTTTTGTCTTCCTCTGGATCAACTGAGTAGGGACTCAGTAGGGATATAGGTTGAACTTGATGGACTCTGGTCTTTTTTCAACCTCATGAACTATGTAACTATGTTACCGTGGGTGGGTAGAGCGAGGGAACCGAACTTTAACCCCACCCCCCGATCTACTATTGGTCGGTCGCTTCTAAATAGTTAGGGTTGCCATGTCTGATACTGAGGCCCTCTCATCATGACCCAACTTGACAATTTTGCTTGGGAGATCAGAAGCAGAAGTGGTCTTCATTTTCCTTGCCCCCTTTCCAGTGGGGCTGGGCGGTATGACCAAATATGTGTATCACTGTATTTTTTTAACTTACGGCGGTTCCATGGTATATAACGGTATTTTCTCACCTCCCCCCCCAAATCATGTGACCCGCCAGCACTGTTCTGCCAGTTACCTGTACACCATGCATCCCCAAGAAGTTAAACATCTCTTTTCAAGACTAAACAATGTAATTCATTTAATCTTTCCTCATAGCTAAGATGTTCCTTACCCCTTATTAGTTCAGCATATTCCAGGTGAGGCAGTACAAATGCCTTATAAAGTAGTATTCTGTCCCTCTCCCTCGAGTCCATGCCTCTTCTGATACATGACAATATCCTGCTGCTCTTAGAAGCAGCCGTCTGACATTGCATGTTATTATGTAGTCTATGATCTACAAGTACACCCAGATCCTTCTCTACCAGTGACTCTGCCAGTTTAACCCCCCCCCCCCCCCGAGACATACAATTCATTCAGATTTTTACTACCCAGAGGCATAACTTTACATTTATCCACATTAAACCTCATTTGCCAAGTGGATGCCCAGACACTTAGTCTATCCAAGTCCTTTATAGACTGTACCGTGCTACAAAGCTTGGTGTCATATGCAAAGATAGAAACAGAGCTGTTAATCCCAACCTCAATATCATTAATAAATAAATTAAACAAGAGCGGGCCCAGTACTGAACCTTGGGTACACCACTAATAACGGGGACAAATCAGATTACGAATCATTGACCACCACTCACTGGGTATGGTCCTTAAAGGGGTACTACGCCCCTAGACATTTTATCCCCTATCCAAAGGATAAGGGATAAGATGTCTGAACACGAGGGGGCCGCCGCTGGGGACCCCCGCAATCCCCCCTGCAACAGCCTGGTACCTCAGCAGCCTGCAGCTAAGTTTTCTCCGAGGCTGATGATGGGTGGTGCAGGGGGCGGGGCATTGTGACTTTACGGCCCCGTTCCTTCGTAATGTCTTGTCTGCCCCCTCACTGCAAGTCTATGGAAGGGGTGTCAAGCCCCCTCCCATAGACTTGTATTGAGGGGGTAGGGCACGACATCACGAGGGGTCGGGCCCCGCTCCTGCACTGCCGGTCATCAGCCTCGGAGAAAACTTAGCTCTGGGCTGCTGAGGTACCAGGCTGCTGCAGGGGTGGATCGCGGGGGTCCCCAGCGGGGGAACGCGATCAGACATCTTATCCCCTATCTTTTGGATAGGGTACAAGATGTCTAGGGGCGGAGTACCCCTTTAAGCCAGTTTTCAATCCAGTTACAAACTAAAATTTCCAAACATAAAGACCTTAACTTACCTATCAGACGTCTATGAGGGACAGTACCGAACACTTTTGCAAAATCCAAAAACACTATAGCCACATCGTTTTCTCTCAAGGCTTCTACTCACAACTTCATAAAAGCAAATTAGGTTTTCTATCCCTAGGAAACCCATGCTGACTATCACTTATAATACTATTATCCCTAAGTATTCCTGTATGTAGTCCCCTATGAGTCCTTCAAACAATTTTCCCACAAAGCAAGTTAAGTTTACCGGTCTATATTTACCTGGGAAAGACCTAGAGCCCAGACACCAGAGAATCTCTAAATATCACAAACAAGGGTACAGAAATGACTAAACTTAGTTCTCTAAGAGCTCTTGGGTGTAATCCATCCGGTCCTGGAGATTTGCTTACATTCACTTTACATAATTTACCATACAAGTCATCATTTTTAAGGGGTCCTACATGCTCTGTCATTGTTTTTTTTTTTTTTTTGCATTTATATATTTAAAAAATATTTGGGATTTGTTTTGCTTTCTTTGGCCACTAGTTTCTCATTTTTTAAATGCAATTTTTTTTGTTTATTGCTCTTTTAACATCAGTTGTCAGACATGTAGGATTAAGTTTTAATCATTTTATACGTGTTCCCCATAGAAATAAATTTAGCTGTATAGTTATTCGGTGTTGATTTGAACATTTCCAATTTATTATTATCTTTATCAGTATTTGACAACAGTTTTTCCCAGTCTATGTCTTGTAGTGCAGCTTTAGCCCTTTTAAAAATGTTATGATTTTGCTCTCCCAACCTGTTTTCTACACTTATAGGCAAACGTAACTATATTGCAGTCGCTATTACCAAGGTTTTCATGCAGAGTTACATTCCCAACAAGCTCTGCATTGTTAGAAATGACCAGATCCAACAGAGCATCACTTCTTATTGGGTCCTACTCAATCTGGGCCACACAATTATCCTGCAATACATTTAGGAATTGTCTCCCCTTTTTAGTTTTGGCCAAACCCGACCCCAATCAATTTCTGCATGGTTAAAATCTCCCAATATTACCATTGTACCAGCCCGGGCAGCCCTCTATTTGTGTATGCAGCTGACTTTCTATCTTCTCAGTGATGTTGGGGGGTCTATAGATTACACCAAAAATGATCTTTTCAGTGTTTCCCTCCTTTTGTAATTCTATCCACAGGGATTCCATATCCTCAGAATCATCAAATGGCATCGTTCACACTGACTTTCATACCGCTTCTAACATACAGACATACTCCACCACCTTTCCTGTTTACACTATCCTTGCGAAACAATGTAAACCCCTGCAGATTGACAGCCCAGTCATGCGAGAAGTCCAGCCATTTCTCAGTGACCCCAACTATATCAATATGTTCCTCCAGTATCAAGGCCTCAAGCTCCCCCATTTTAATTGCTAGACTTCTGGCATTTGTGAATATACAATTTACATTTTCATGTACCATAGTTTTACACATTCACACTAATGGGATTTTTGAGTTATTGGGGCTGATGGGATTTTTTGAGTTATTGAAGCTACATTTATTTGGACTACATTTATTTTCACCACTGGTTTGTAACACATAGATTTCCTTAATCACTGCTCTTATCCTTCCCCCACACGTCTCCTCACCACCCACCATTATGTCCTGACCCCTCTCTAATCTATCTGCCCCACTGTCTGCTTGATTTGTTTTATTGTCCTTCCCCCACTTACTTGGTTTAAATACTCTGGCACCCCTTCCAGGATTCTATCCCCCAGCACAGCGAACCCCCTTCCATTCAGCTGCAGTTTATCCGTAGAATAAAGTTTGTACCCCAATGAAAAGTTAGCCCAGTGCTCTAAAACCCAAAACCATTTGACCATTCACCATGACTTAAGCCATGCATTTAACTCCCTAAGCTCCCTCTGTCTTTCCTGCTATGTCCATGGCACAGGTAGTATTCAACGTTAGAGGTCTTTCCTTTCAGCTTGGCACCTAGTTCTTTATAATTATTCTTTAGGGACAGAATACATGGTATTCTGGGTCAGCCACCCCCCCAGTAATTTGTCCACCTGTTCCACCACATCTCAAACCCTGGCATCAGGGAGACAGCAAACCATTCGGTTAAGGCGGTATTGGTGAAAAATAATTCTATCCGTTTTCCTGATTATAGCATCCCCTACAACCACTGACTTAGCCTACCTGTGTTACCATCCACTGCTCTACTAGTTGGAACGTTCCTCTGGCTGTTAGGGAGACCAGTATCCACTAGGGTTGCCATGTCCGATACTGAGGCCCTCTCATCATGACCCAACTTGGCAATTTTGCTTGGGAGATCAGAAGCAGAAGTGGTCTTCATTTTCCTTGCCCCCTTTCCAGTGGGGCTGGGCGGTATGACCAAATATGTGTATCACTGTATTTTTTTAACTTACGGCGGTTCCATGGTATATAACGGTATTTTCTCACCCCCCCCAAATCATGTGACCCACCAGCGCTGTTCTGCCAGCCCAATCCCCCACCCCTGTCCCAATCATGTGACCCGCGCGCGATGTTCGGCTTCCCCCCCCCAAATCATGTGACCCGCCAGCACTCTTCTGCTCCCCCCAATTAAGTATCAGCCCAGCGGGGTACTACTCACATATGTCAAGCACTTCCCTCCTCTTTGTTGGGGGCCACCGGCGATGGAACTCACTGTACGCCAGTGGTCTCCAACCTGCGGACCTCCAGCCAAAGGCTGTCCGGGCATGCTGGGAGTTGTAGTTTTGCAACAGCTGGAGGTCCGCAGGTTTGAGACCACTGCTGTACGCTGTATACCTATGCCCAGGCTGCAAAAGATACAGAAAATAAACTTTTAACTCACCCACCTCGGCAGCACGCTGGGGACTGGAACGTGGACAGCCGTTAGCCTATCACCGACCGGAGCAATGCCCCGCTCCGGCTAGTGATAGGCTGAGCCCACTGTCATGTAAGAAGCCGGTTATTTTTGACGGGACAAAAATTTGTGCATGCACCGTCTTTTGCGCCATTAAAAATAACAGACGTTAGTCATAACGGGACAAAACTGGTGCTGCAGGATGGTCAAAAAATGTCACTTACATGAATGGAATTTTTTGACGACCATTTTGGGGACTATCAACTGTAGTGTGAAAGGGGCCTAAGCAGTATGTGATTGTCAATCGCTCTCAGTGTTGCATTTTGCTCCTCTAGATCTCTAATACAAGCTTCCAGGTGGGCAACATGCTCACATCTGCCACAGTGGTATTCACCCTGAAGCTGCTGCTCCAGAGGTACACATTGTGAACCGAAGAAAAACTCCAATCCTGCTGTTAATTATCCTCGGTAACAAACAGCTGTAATTCATTATAAAGGAAAAGTATTACTTAAATTGATTTTAACAACAAATGTAACTAGTGCTCAAGATCTGAATACATGGCAAATATTTTATTAAGATAATTAACCCCTTGCCGAATATGGACGTTTATAAACGTCCATATGTGGCTCCCAAGGTATGACGTGTGCTCAGCAGGTGAGCGCACATCATACCCGCTGGCTATTAGCAACCAGGACCCGTGGCTAATAATGGACATTGCCGATCAGGCTAATTTCTGGCATTAACTCTTTAGACAACTTGAAAGTAAAAGCTTCCTGGCAGCTCAGTTGGGCTGATCGCGACCATCACGGTAAAATCTCGATGTCCCAATCAGCTAGAACGCAACAGGAGGGTCCCTTACCAGCCTCTTGTGCGTCCTCCTGAAATCCAGGCTTGAGCAATCAACCGCTGATAACAGTGATCCCTGCCATTTCAATGCAATGGCAGTGATCAGTGCATTGAATCAATGTACTTCATGTTATAGTCCCCTATGGGGGCTATAACATTGCAAAAAAAAGTGAAAAAAAAGTTAATAAAGATCATTTAACCCCTTCCCTAATAAAAGTTTGAATCACCCCCCTTTTCCCAATAAAAAAAAAACTGTGTAAATAAAAATAAACATATGTGGCATCACTCCGTGCGTAAATGTCCGAACTATAAAAATATATTGTTAATTAAACCACACGGTCATTGGCGTACGCACAATAAAATTCCAATGTCCAAAATAATTTATTTTTGGTCACTTTTTATACCATAAAAAAATTAATAAAAAGCGATCAAAACAAAAATGGTACCTATAAAAACTTCAGATCACGGCGCAAAAAAGCCCTAATACCACCCCGTACATGGAAAAATAAAAAAGTTATAGAGGTCAGATTAGGACAATTTAAAATGTATACATTTTCCTGCATGTAGTTATGTAATACAAAATCAAACCTATATAAGTATGGTATCATTTTAACCACATGGACCTACAGAATAAAGATAAGGTGTAATTTTTACCGAAAAATTTACTGCGTAGAAACGGAAGCTCCCAAAAGTTACAAAATTGCGTTTTTCTTCCATTTTGTCACACAATGATTTTTTTTCCGGTTTCGCCACAGATTTTGGGGTAAAATGACTGATGTCATTACAAAGTCGAATTAGTGGTGCAAAAAATAAGCCATCATATGGAATTTTAGGTGCAAAATTGAAAGTGTTTTTATTTTTAGAAGGTGATGAGGAAAAAACGAAAATGCGAAAACTGAAAAACTCTGCATCCTTAAAGGGATTTGTCAACATTACACACTGCTTCCCCGAGCAAGGCCCTTGCTGATTGGAGGCAATCAATATATACAAATGGATATGATAAGAAAAATGGTATAAAATGCTGAATAATAAAAATGCTGAATGATAAAATTAGTGAACCGGTTTAACCCCTTAACGACGCAGGACGTAAATGTACGTCCTGGTGAGGTGGTTCTTAACACACCAGGATGTACATTTATGTCCTGAACATCATCGCGAGCATTGGAGCGATGCTCGGGAAATGCCCGGCAGTTCCCGATGCTGATAGCAGGCAGGGACCAGCCGGTAATGGTCGACATCCACGATCACGCGGATGTCTGCCATTAACCATTCAGATGCCGTGATCAATACAGATCACGGCATCTGCAAGAGTGCGGTCAGAAAAATGTATGATCGTATCGCCAGCAGTGCTGCTGCGTCGATCCGATCATCTGTAATGGCGGATGGAGGTCCCCTCACCTGCCTCTGTCCTTAAAGTGTAAAAAGAAAAGTAAAAAAGAAAAGTTAAAAAAATTTGAAAATCCCCTCCCCAATAAAAATGTAAATTGTCCGTTTTCCCCCCAAAAAGTGTAACTTTTTTTTTTAAGAAACATATTGGTATCGAACTATTAAAATATAATAGTAATAAAATTGAGAAAATTCAGACCTCTAGGCACAATTAGTATTTTGTGCTAGT